>NC_053024.1:195183141-195483141 GCF_003073215.2 Triticum urartu | reverse complement strand
ATAACCTACCAACCCAAGCCCTTAGGTCACCCATGTTAGTAACCTCGCTAGGAGCAGAGTATGTGGCAAGTCTATGGTGTGATCGGTTACCATTAAGGATTGGTAACTATGTTTTTCCCTCAGACCTAATAGTACTGGAATCTCAATGATTGGATGTGATATTAGGCATGGATTGGTTATCAAAGTATGAAGGGAATATTGAGTGTGCTAGTAAGTCAATTTTGCTTACCACACCAGAAGGGAGAAGGATCAAGTATGTATCCCGGCATGCGCCGAAGAGAACACAAGTAAATTGCCTAACAAGAGTTGTGCAGGAGGAAGTACCAGTGGTACAGGATTTTCCTGATGTATTTCCCGAAGAGTTGCCAGGCATGCCACTGGATAGAGACATTGAGTTTTTGATTGAGCTTTTGCCAGGCACTGGGTCAATATCGAAGAGACCATATAGGATGCCAGCAAAAGATTTGGTGGAAATTAAGAAGCAGATTAAGGAGTTACTGGATAAAGGTTACATTCGCCCAAGTTCTTCGCCTTGGGGATCACCAGTACTTCTAGTAGAGAAGAAGGATGGATCGTTAAGGATGGTTGTTGACTATCGAGGATTGAATGAAGTAACAATCAAGAACAAGTACCCGCTACCAATGATCAATGATCTGTTTGATCGATTGCAAGGAGCTAAAGTGTTTTCCAAGATCGATTTGCGATCAGGATACCATCAGTTGAAGATTCGAGAACAGGATATTCCGAAGACAGCTTTTACCACCAGGTATGGGCTGTATGAGTATATCGTTATGTCATTTGGACTGACTAACGCGCCTGCCTATTTTATGAACATGATGAACAAAGTGTTTATGGAGTTTTTGGATAAGTTCGTCGTAGTGTTCATTGATGATATCCTGGTATATTCGAAGAATGAAGAGGATCATCGTATCAGATAGAGGAACCCAGTTTACCTCAAAGTTCTGGAAGCAGTTGCATGAGACTTTGGGTACTAGGTTAGAATTTAGTACAGCTTTTCATCCGCAGACAGATGGATAGACTGAGAGAGTCAATCAGATTTTGGAGGATATGCTGAGAGCTTGTGCGCTAGATTATGGATCTAGTTGGGACGATAATTTGCCATATGCAGAGTTCTCTTACAATAATAGCTATCAGACCAGTTTGAAGATGGCCCCTTTCGAGGCTTTGTACGGAAGGAGGTGCAGGACACCGTTGTCATGGGACGAAGTTGGAGACCGCCAGTTGTTTGGACCAGATCGGATTAAGGAGTCTGAACAGAAGGTGAAGTTGATTCGCGATAGGCTCAAGGTAGCCCAGTCCAGGCAGAAGAGCTACGCCGATTCTAAACGCAAGGAGACAGTTTACGAAGTCGGAGATAGAGCTTATCTTCGAGTATCCCCACTTCGAGGGATTAAGCGCTTTGGAGTTAAGGGGAAGTTAGCGCCACGATTTGTAGGACCATATCGAGTTTTGGAGCGTATGGGAGAAGTGGCTTACAAGTTGGAATTGCCAGAAGGATTAACAGGAGTTCATGATGTGTTTCACGTTTCTCAGTTGAAGAAGTGTCACGCGGAGATGGCTGACATACCTTTGAGAGACACAGTGCCATTGGAAGCAATTCAGTTGGATAACAATTTGACCTATGAGGAGAAACCAGTCAAGATTCTTGAGTTTGCCAGCCGAGTTACTCGTAGCAAGGTTATCAAGTTTTGCAAAGTTCAGTGGAGCCACCACACGGAGGATGAAGCCACCTGGGAGCGAGAGGAAGATTTGCTCAAAGACCACTCTCACCTATTTTCTAGCCAACCCGAATCTCGAGGGCGAGATTCATCTTAAGGGGGGTAGGTTTGTAACATCCCAAATTTTCAATTTGGAATGTTATACATTAGATCATCATGCATATCATATTTTATTTTGCTTTTGGTTTTGATCCTAGAAAATCCTAAGCAACTCAAGGACCCACGGAGAGAGTTGGGGATTTCGTTATTTACATATTTGAGTTTTCTCAAATTATGTAAAGAGGATCATTTGATTTTATTTATTTTATCATCAATTATTTCTATTACAAAAATATGAGAGAGGGAATAAAATGACTTTCCCAAAATATAGAAATATTGAGGATTTAATAAAAAAATCAAATAAGACTTATTTCGGAGTTTTTCGGTATTTTTATTTGAATTTAGGAAAAATGCGTGTTTTTCAAAGTTGTAGTTTGGGCCCAGATAAATGTTCACTTTATCGGGCTTGATTTTAGAAGCCCGGGAAAATTTATTTCGTGATTTTTGGAGTCCGTTTAGTATTTCTTTTTATTTTTTTTCCGAGCGGAATTATTTAAAAAAAACGCGGAACCGACTTTGGGCCGTACTCGGCCAGGACTCCGCCTGGCCGGGGCCTTTATAAGGCGCGCCCGAGGCCCGAGCCGAGCCAGCCCACCACCGCCGCCCTAATCCTAGCGCGCCCCAGCCCCAGCTGCCGCCGCCGCCGTCGCCGGAGTTGCGCGCTGCCCGAGGTTCGCCGCCGCCTCGTTTTCCGTGCTGTTTTAAAAAAAATTGTTCGTCGTTTTTCTTTTTCATCGGATTTTTCCGCGGTTATTTTTTTATCGCGATTTCTGATCCGATTTTCGTTTTAGTATAACTTTTCGCTCATTTATCGGAATCAGGCGATTCAAGCGCCTGGAGTTTCGTCTCGAAACCCTCTTTACGAATAATCAACTTAAACATGTTTTTGCTACTGTAAAATTTGACTTAGATCCAGATTACTAGAACAAAGTTGTTTTCTTTCGCCGTTTGATTTCTTTTGCTTCGTTCGATTTGATTCTTTTTGCAAACCAGGGTTCTTAAGTTGAACTTTCTGGTTAGATCTTCTATTTGAGTTTTACATGTGCATTAGATGAGTACTTATTGTATGCTTGTTTGTTTGTCTGCGATAGAATACCCGGATTGCGCCGCCTGTTACTTTGAATCTCTAGGTTTCGCGGATCGTCAGTAAGGCAAGTAACACTTTGATCATACCTTTTCTACAACCCAGTTTTAATGCATTAGATCAATCCTCACACGTTGCATGATTAGGATCTAATTAAATTGTGGGATGGGAAGTAGATGAGGTAGTACCTATTACTTGTTTATTATCAAACCTTTGGGAGTTACTTCTACGTTTGCTTATTATGCCATGCTATGCTAGTAGACGTGGATTGGGTGAGTGATATCCATGACAGATGTGAGATTGTTAATTAATGGTTTATCTAAGGTGGCAACCTAACACACATCTGGGTGGATTGAGGCACCTGGGGTTTCCAGGACTTGCCTGTTTTTCTTTTGGACGGCCACCCAGGCTCAAAGGGATCACGAGATTATTCATACTAGAAACTTCCGTGTGTAGCCACAAGCCATTATGGGCTCTGGCATAGTTGACTAAGTTGTGCGAACTCTTACAATGGTAGACTAGCAGATGTAGGGGATGTAGGTGGTACGGTCTACCCGATCGTAAGGTGCTAGCGCTTCTGAAAGACTATGTCTCGGTCATCCGTTTCTCAAACACCCTGTAGTGCGAGAAACCAAACGGAGGCGATCGAGTCTTGTGGGGAAAAGTGCGCAAACCTCTGCAGAGTGTAACAAACTAATCATGGTTAGCCGTGTCCCCGGTTATGGACATCTTGAGTATCTAGTACCTGGATTATCATGTGAATCTCAACATGTTACTCTAAATTAATTTCGTTGGGTTTTAATGATGTTACTTAATTGGGATTGAGAATGCTGTCAACCATTCTCAATGTTTAAAAACCACCATGATAGTAATTAATTTATTCCTTTGAAGTAGGGAAAAATTGGCTTTACGCAAAAACTATAACCATAGAGCTTTCCACCAGCCAAATATGCATATAGTATAGTTGTTGCATTCCATTACTTGCTATGTGTTACCTTGCCAGCATATTCCATGTGCTGACCCGTTTTCGGGCTGCAACGTTAATGTTGCAGACTTTTCAGACGACGATTAAGGAGTTTTTAGGTCGTGGTTCTATACTAAGTGATGCCGTTGGAGTTGATGGACTCACTTATCTTCCAAGCCTTCCGCCGTTATCGTTACTAGATGGCCTTAAGCCATACTTATTGTAATAAGTTCTCTTTTGAGACACTCGATGTAATAAGTGTGTGATTGCTACTCTGCTATAAATCCTCCGAGTACTGTGTGGTGTCAGCATTACTGATCCAGGGATGACACCGGAGAACCGAGATCAGACTGTTTGAGGTCTGGTCGCTACAGTTAAGGAGAAAGTATTCCCTTTTCCTTTGTGGGGGAAGAGCATTGTCATTGCATAGGCTATTGGGTGAATATGGAACATTGGACTTTCACCTATTAAAGTTGGAATTCCATCAGAAATTTTATCATATGCACTTGGTTCATTGTGATCGGGATTATATATATATATATATATATATATATATAGAAAATATTTGGCCTCGTGAAGGAGAAAGTATCACTCAAGCTTGGGGGAGCTTAAATAGATGATACACACATGCCCCCATCATGAGCTCTCGAGAGAATTGATCATATAGAACTTTTATGCTCGACTTTCTTATAACAATCGCGCAATGCTTGATTCTTCTTCTGTTGGTTCTTTGTCAAAGAAGAGTATTGAGTTCAAATGGAATATTATTGAAATAGTTAAATGCAACTCTGAAGATTAGAAAATCAACAAAGGTAATGAGTCAGGTATAGGTCTTGAATTTGATTGTGTTAAGTCTTCTATAGAAATAGATGTTTTCCATAAGCCTGGTGCAAAATATGCGCCTCTGAGTTAGTATCTACCTTTTGTGAATAATTTGTTGCTCATGTTGATCTCCCTAAGGAGAAATGGTTTAAATTTCACCCACCTATTGAAATTTGTGAAGAACCAATTATTGTTGAAACTGAAACAATTGCTTGCACTACTAATCATGTTCTGCCTTCTGCTTATACTGAGAAACCTCCTTTCCCTATTAGGATTAAGGGACATGCTAAGGCTATAACTGTGATTCATAAAAGTAATTATAGAACACCTAAACCCTTTGAAAAAATTAAAGTGGAACCTCTTATTACAATGTTTAAAGATCTCTTCATTAATAATATTGATGGGCATGCCATTTATTTCTATAAGGAAGCTACCAGAATTGCCAAACAAGTTAATATTGAACAAGATAAATTAGATAGGAATAAGCCGGTTGTTCGCATGCCTGTTATTTCAGTTAAGATTGGAAATCATTGCTATCATGGTCTATGTGATATGGGTGCTAGTATAAGTGCTATCCCATTTTCTATATTAAGAAGTTATGCATAAAACTGCACCTGCTGAAATAGAAGAGATTGATGTCACTATTAAGCTTGCAAATAGAGATACTATTTCACCGCTTGGAATTGTTAGAGATGTTGAAGTCTTGTGTGGTAAGATCAAATATCCTACTGATTTCTTAGTAGTTGGATCGCCGCAAGATAATTTCTGTACAATTATGTTTGGTAGACCTTTGTTGAATACCGTTAATGCTGAAATTGATTATGTTAAAGAAAATGTCAAGTTAAGTTTGGTGATGTATCTCATGAATTTAATTTCTCTAAGTTTAATAGATAACCTCCCGATAAAGAATTATCTAGTAAACATGATATTATTGGTCTTGCTTGTATTGTTGTGCCTCCTACTGATCCGTTGGAACAATATCTGCTAGACCATGAAAATGATATGCATATGAATGAAATAGATGAAATGTTCTTTAGGCAAGTACCTATCCTTAAACATAATTTGCCAGCTGAGACCTTGGGAGATCCTATTCCACCTAAGAGTGACCCTATGTTTGAATTAAAGAACAAATGGATATAATGAAATATGCTTATCTTCATGAAAAGAAGATACATCCTGTTATTGTCAATGCTAACCTTTCAGTGCATGAAGAAAACAAATTATTGAGAACTCTGAGGAAGCATTATGCTGCAATTGGATACACTCTCAATGATCTTAAGGGCATTAGCCCTACTTTCTGTCAGCATAAGATTAATATGGAACCTAATGCTAAACTAGTCATTGATCATCAACGTCGCTTGAATCCTAAAATGAAGGATGTGGTAAGAACGGAAATATTAAAGCTTCTGGATGCAGGTATAATTATATCCTATAGCTAATAGTAGATGGGTAAGCCCTGATCATTATGTTCCTAAGAAAGGGGGCATCGTTGTTGTTCCTAATGATAGAAATGAACTTATCCCACAAAGAATCGTAACTGGTTATAGGACGATAATTGATTTTAGAAAACAGAATAAAGCTACTAGGAAAGATCACTATCCTTTGCCTTTCATTGATCAAATGTTAGAAAGATTATCTAGCACGCACACTTTTGCTTCCTAGACGGATATTCTGCTTTCTCTCAAATACTTGTGTCGCACGAAGATAAGAGAAAACTACTTTTACTTGCCCTTATGGAACTTATGCTTATAGACATATGACTTTTGGTTTGTGCATTAGCTACCTTTCAAAGATATATGACTACTATATTCTCTGATTTCTGTGAGAAAATTGTCAAGGTTTTCATGGATGGTTTTCCGTGTATGAAACTTATTTTGGTGACTGCTTGAGAAATCTCGATAAAGTTTTTGTAGAGATTTGAGGATACTAATCTCATCTTGAATTGGGAGAAGTGCCACTTTATGGTGAATGAAGGTACAATCCTTGTTCATAAAATTTCTGAATGATGCATTGAAGTAGAGAAAGCTAAAGTTGATGCAATTGAGAAAATGCAATGTCCTAAAGATATCAAAGGTATAAGAAGTTTCCTTAGTCATGTTGGTTACTATAGGAGGTTTACTAAAGACTACTCTAAAATTTCTAGGACTCTTACTAATCTTCTATTAAAATATGTTCCATTTGTTTTTTATTATGATTGTGTAGAAGCCTTTGAAATACTTAAGAAAGCATTAATACCTACACCTATTGTTTAACAACCTGATTAGAATTTACCCTCTGAAATCATGTGTGATGCTAGTGATTATGCTATTGGTGTTGTCATAGGTCAAAGAGTTGATAAGAAAATGAATGTTATTCATTATGCAAGTAAGACCTTAGATAGTGCTCAAACAAAATTATGCTACTACTGAAAAGGAGTTTTTAGCAATTGTGGTTGCATGTGTGTCACAACCCTAGAATAATGCTTCTAGTTAGTTGCATTAGTGAGCATCATGCATCATGTATAAATTCAATGAAATTTGAATTGAGGAAAAATTCAAAGACTCAAAATTAAATAAAGGGCTAAAACCCTAAAATCTCATACAATGTTCCAAGATGCCTTATAAATGGTTCTGAGAATTTTGGGAAAAGCTATATTGCAAACCAAAATTTATGAACATTTAT
Source organism: Triticum urartu (assembly GCF_003073215.2). NCBI lineage: Eukaryota > Viridiplantae > Streptophyta > Magnoliopsida > Poales > Poaceae > Triticum > Triticum urartu. Next base: position 195,475,772 of record NC_053024.1, on the reverse strand, counting down.
AAGGAATTATTTTGGGCATTTGAATTTAAATCATATTGTACTTGAAATGGGGTTATATTTTCTGTATATAAAATTATAGCTCCCCGTAGCATGCCTGAACACACTGTAGCATGCCGCTGTGCACCATCCCGCCTACTAGCCACCCCACGCCCTACCGTTGTGTCCGTAGGCTCCACCTCAACGTCCTGGAGATCCAAGCCAAAGGAAGCGATCTCAGGAGCCCTGCCACGCCGCCATCATCACCATATTTGACCCTCGGCCCCATTGTCCGCCACCGTCGATTCACCGGCTATAGAGCCTCCCCAAGCAAGACAATCCGCTCATCAAGATCACCGTGAGATCTCCACCATTTTCCCTTCTCCCTTGTGCTCTTCTCCACCTCATAGCCGTCACCCACGAGTGCCCGATGTCGCCGTCCGCCATGACCGGTGAATTGGTCAATGCCAAGCTCCCCTAGCCTCGTATAGCTATCCTCTAAGCTTGCAGTGCCCCATTGATGTTCCCTAGCACTTCAGTTTGCTCCATTTCGAGTTGTAGCACCACACCTGTACCAGCCCGAACGTCGTCCACTGCCAAACTGGACGTGTGCTCAACTCCGGCCACCCCCACCTTCGTTGTTTGCTCCATCGGATGTGCGCCACTCCCAGGAGTTCAAAGAGCATAATCGCCCATCAAACGATCGCCTGTAGCGAAAATTCGATGGCCTTCGCCGTGTTTTTGGTCACCGGCGGCCAAACTCTAGCAAAGCCGACGCGGTGACATCATTAGTGGCTAATGACGCCACTAATTAAACCCTGACCCACTAGCAATCAAGTTTAGTTTAATTAACCCTTTGTTAAATAGCATGGGACCCACATGTCATATTTGACTATGTTGACTTGTTGAAGCAAGTGTGATGCAGTGGTGACATCATAAATAATTTTCTTGCATTTAATATTTCAGAAATGATTTATGAATTCCATAAAATTGACTAAACTTCTAAAATCATACACATTCAATAATAACTCCAAATGAAATAATCTATATATGAAATTTACCAAAAATACGAAGAATCTGTTTATGGAATTTTCATGCATGTTTGAACAACTTAACTCCACTGTTTAGGGCAAATCATTTAAATGGCATTTAATTAATCACATATGGAGTTTGAATTTGAACCTTTGGTTCAAAGCAACTTCATTTAATCTAGGTGCTAGTTGCATTAGCTCAATCAACAACATGTTGCCATGTCATGATCATGCGTCATATTATTGCATTGCATTGATTGTGTTCCTTCTTGTTTCTCGGTCTTATTCCTTCTCAGTAGAAGATGATTCTAGAATTCTGACCGTTGACACTATAGGATCGAAAGTAGGTCTAGAGGGGGGTGATTAGACTACTTGACCAAATAAAAATCTAGCCTTTCCCAATTTTAAGTCTTGGCAGATTTTAGCTACTTAGCACAAGTCAAGCAATCAACCTACACATGCAATTTCAAGAGTATAGCAGCGGAATGTAAAACATTGCATATGAAGGTAAAGGGATGGTTTGGACAGGCAAACACAATGTAGACACGGAGATTTTTGGCGTGGTTCCAATAGGTGGTGCTATCATACATCCACGTTGATGGAGACTTCAACCCACAAAGGGTAACGGTTGCGCGAGTCCATAGAGGACTCCACCCACGAAGGGTCCATGAAGAAGCAACCTTGTCTATCCCACTATGGCCATCCCACGAAGGACTTGCCTCACTTGGGTAGTTTCCACAAAGTAGGCGATCTCCTTGCCCTTCCAAACTTGTCGGGTGGTAGGTGTGACATATGCCAATGGGTGGCTTATCATTGTGGGAACCAGTAAGACGTCGCCGGTGCCTGGAAGCGGGATGAGGCGAAGACATGCACGCCGGCAAATCTTACCCAGCTTCGGGGCTCTCCGTGGAGATAACACCCCTACTGCTGCTCTGCGGGGTCTCCGCATGATCACTAGATGAACAAGTAGCTACACGATGCTCCTTGAGCTGTTTTGTGAGGAGAAGAAGTAGGGCACGGCTAGCCCTCCTCCCCTCTCTATGTGGTGTCTAGAACTATCTTGGATCAACCCTTTGCATGGGTGTCCCGGGGGGTTTATATAGGCCTACCCCCCGGGGGTGCAATGGTAATCCGGCTGGGGTGGGGCCCAGCCGTCTGTGGCTACACTCGCCGGCTTCTGCGCCGGCTGCTAGGGCCCGCCGGCTGGTGGGTCCCGCCGGCTGCCGGCTCCTTGGTCGACAGGCAGGCCCCACTGTCCAGGGCCTTGTCGGTGGCTGGTTACTGTTGCTCAATCCTGGTGACGAGGGCTTCGCCGAGGTGGGCGTGGCTACAGTGCTGCCGTCCGGCGGGTGATCGTTGTAGCCTCACTGCATCTTGTCTCCTTAATGGGGCGTCTCCTTCGAGGGAGGTGGCAAGCCGGCTGTGGAGAGCCGGCTCTGTCTTGCGCCGACTGGGGGAGGCCTGGCCGCCTTCGGGTGTCTCTCTGCCTGAAGGGGCCCACCGCCCGTGGGCCACACTGGCAGCCCGTCATGGATGACATCAGGGTCAACGTGGCAACAATGCCGCGCTGGACGGGTCATGGCCACCCGTACGGCGCACTGTGCCAGGCGTGCTCCGGTATTTGGGGGTGGCAGGCTTTACTGTAGCCACGCCCCGTCACATCGCCGTTATGTGGATGCAGACTTCGAGGGTACGATCCTGACCGCTTTGTGGGTGCCGGCTTCTTGGAGTCAGCCTTCTCGCGGCCGGCTTCTCGGAGCCGGCCCTCCCGCGGCTTTCTTCATGAGGGCTAAAGTCGGGTCACCTTCCGATAGCCGGCCTGGGAGACAGCCGGCAGGGGGAAGGCGGCACCATGTCTTGGATTCTTGAGGGCCGGATCGGCTCGTAATTTTTTCAGAAGGGCCAGGGGGAGCCGGCTAGGCTACCCGTGGTCATTTACTCTGACAGTAGTCCCCGAAGCTGATCGAGCTTCGAGGCTGACAAAGGGACGAGAAGCTTAGTCAGCTTCCTATCCTGAGGGGCCGGCTTTGCTTGTGCGCGCTGCCTTCGGAAAGCCCCGTTTCTCATAGGCGGGAACGTGGGTCGGCCTACGAGCTGACCGCACGCCATCCCGCGGGCCACGTGGCGAGGAAATCCTGCCAGCGCACGCGCGCGACGGGACGCCGCCGCAGGCCCGGGCCCGCCACTCCTAGGCCTCGGCCCGAGCGCGGATCTTCTGCGGCCCACACGGATCACTCGCCTTCCCGCGGTGGTTTTATTATGCCATCAGGGTGCAATAATCACGGGACGTGGGGGAGTGGGCGAAGTTGATCCCCACGTTCCCCCACGCCATGCCTCCTCGGCTCCGCCGCGCAGGTCTATAAGTAGGGGGAGGGGGGAGCGGCAGAGGCTCGCACGCTCTCCCTCGCTCCGCCCCTTCTCGCCATCCTTCTTCTTTCCGCCGCCGCAGCAACCCATTGCCGCGCCGTTCCGCCGTCGGACCTCTCGGCTCCTTCGGTCCCGCCGTAGCGGGGTCGTGCGCGTCTCCGCCGTCGCATCGTCTTGCTCCTCGCCGCGTCGCTCCCATGGCGCTGTCGAGCTCGTGGGATGGCTCCAACGTCCATGAGGACCACGTCGAGTTCCTCCGCCGGACGCGGCGCCTGCCGGGCGAGAAATTCGTGCGGGTTCGTCAAGCGCCGGCGAGGGAGATTTCGCCGGCACCAGAGGAGGGCGAGCAGGTGATCTTCCGCTCGCACTGCCTGCGCGGCTTCGGCCTCCCGGCGAGCGGATTCCTTCGAGCCTTCCTTGAATTCTACCACCTCCAGCCGCATCACCTCACGCCCAACGCGGTGATGCTGCTGTCGGCTTTCGTCACCCTGTGCGAGGGCTTTCTTGGGGTTCTCCCCACGCTCGAGCTCTGGGGGGGAATTCTTCCAGAGCAAGCTCGGCACCGTCGTCGCGGGCATGCCCGCCCCCTGCGGAGCCTTCATTGCCATGAGGCGGATGGGCGAGAACAATCCGTTCCCGCCCATCCCGCTGATCCAGTCGGTGAAGCTCTGGCAGAAGTCCTACTTTTACGTGAAGAACGTCGCCCCGCAAGGCGACTACGTCAACCTGCCGGCTTATGTAGCCGGCCCGCCGGCTGGGAGGCAACCTTCGTGGAGCTACCGGGCCAGGTCGCTGTCTCAGGCCGGGAACACAGCCGTCTCCCGGCTCCGGGTGATGATCCAGTCGGAGGGACTGACTGGAGCCGACTTGGTGGCCGCCTTCGTGGAGCGCCGGGTACTTCCGCTCCAAGGCCGGCCTCACATGATTTGCCAGATGAGCGGCCGCTTCGAACCGTGCCGGCTGAGCACCAGGGAGATGCCTCATGTAGAGGTGTCTTACATAGTGAACTACATCTCCAACTGCAAGCTCGCCGAGGATTGGCGATACGGCAAGGAGCCGTATTCTCGTGCCAACCCTCCGCCTGCCGTAAGTTTTTCTTCTTTTCTTCCTTTTTGTAGCCGGCCTCGTGATAGCCGACCTTTGATCAGTTGGTTTGCCCTTAGCAGAACCCTCTTCTTCCGCCGACGGCCGGGGCCGCAGGGGTAGAGGGCCAGCTCCTCCTCGACCGCACGATGGACGACGCCGACGACCCGGACCTGGGAGCGGCCTCCATGGAAGACGCCATCATGGGGGAAGGCGACGAGGCAGAAGGCGCGCGGCCCGGAGCCGGCTTCGAGGACTGGCCGGACGACGACGAGGTCGAAGCCGCCCCGCACCGCCAGCCGGCACTTGATCATCAAGGCGCGGGCCCGTCTTCCGCGCTGGCTGCTCATGGCGGCGCGCAGAAGCGCCGGGCCACGTCAACCTTCTTCGGCAGCCGGCCGAAAAAATCCAAGGCTTCCACGGCGGCGACCAAGCGGGATGAGGCGGCCGTGAAGGCGGCCCGCTTCCGCAAGTTGGTGAAACAGCCGCAGGCGATCTCGGCGTAAGTCGTCAAATGTCTTGTATATATATATATTTCGTTGTCCTTTTCAATTGAAGCTCTTCTGAACCTTTCTTTGCTCGCCGGACAGGGCACCGCTTTCCCTTGAGCGGGGTCCTGGCGGCTCCGTAGTCGGGCCGACTAGAGGGTCTTCAGGCTCCCGCCGCGTGGATCCCTGTGCCGACCTTAGGGAGGCCACGGAGCGGAACGCACGGGAGGCGCTGGAGGAGCGGGAGATGGCGGAGCGAAGGACCGCCCAGGCGGCGAAGGAGCAGGCCGACGCGGCGGCCAAGGCCCGGGCGGAGGCGGCAGCCGCGGAGACGGAGGCAGAGGCCTCGCACAACCAGCCTCCGCTGCTCGTCGTTCCCCTCCGCGCCGTGGCCCCCGACATCCCCGTGCCTCCGTCGGAGGAGGTCGACCAAGACCCGCCGGTGGTGGAGAGGAGGGAGGACCACGTGGTCTTCGTGGAGGGGGCGCCGCGGACGGCGCCGACTGGGGCGGGCCAAAGCGGCCAATCAGTCGCGGCGCCAGAGCAGCCGGCCGGGGGCTAGCCGGAGGCAGGGGCCGGCCTCGAGGTGCAGCCGGCACTGCGCCGGCGCGCAGGGGGAGGCACCTCCACACCGGAGCCGCACCGAGCTGCGGGCTCCAGCCAGACGGCGGAGGCCCTGGAGGCGGCCAGCGTCAGCACGTCCGAGTGGACTCCCAGCGGGGGGACGGGCGAGCTGAATGCGGCGGCCCAGGAGGTCCGGAACCGGCTTCAAGCCCAAGCCGCCTCGCTGCAGTGATACACCCAAGAGTTCCTCGCGACGCGGGCTGTCATCCGGGTGAGTCTTCTGGCCTTGGTTGTTTTGCTCTTTTGATTTCTTCCATGGGGGCGCGTCAGCGCACCCACTGGGTGTAGTCCCCGAGTTCCGAGTCGGCTGCTGCGCAGGCGGCTTGGAACTTACTAGGTCCTGACAACTATCTTATTCTCGCCTCCTGTCTGATCTTCCAGGAGTATCATAACCTCCGCGTTGCCGCCTTCAACTCCCAGGCTCAGGAGCTGGGCTGGAGAACCGAAGACCTGACTAGCAGCCGGAGTGCGTGCTTTGTTTCGTTCATCTCCTGTGGGGGCGCGTCAGCGCACCCACTGGGTGTAGTCCCCGAGATTCGGGCCGCCTGCTGAGCAGTCAGGTCGGATCTTCCTTGGCGACTTATTCCTTATTAATTTTCCTTTGTCTTCATGCTTGCAGGGGCCAATGCCGACTTGAGGGGGCAGCTCAGCGGGGCCCAGGCCGCCCTTCGCGCCAAGGATGCCGAGTACAACACCTTGGTCCTGGAGCGTGACCGCCTGGCCAAGAAGTTGGTCGACTAGGAGGAGAGCCACAAGGCGGCCCTGAAGAAGGCGCAAGACAGCGAGGACGCCCTGAAGGCCGAGTTCGAGACCGAAGCGGCGGGCTGGGCTGAGACGAAGCAAGCGCTAAGCGAGGGCTTCGGTCGTATCGAGGATCTGATCGACGGTAAGCCGCCTTCCTCACTCATTGCTTGCCCCTCGCCCCCTGATTTGTGTTTTGATTTGTGCTGCTTTTTGTTCTCTGTGCAGACTACTTTCCCGGCTACTCCGTCTTCGCCACCCAAACCATCGAGGCCCATCGCGAGGCGCGCCGGCAGGCGGGGGCTGAAATCGCGCCGGATGCGAGCCGGACGCTTGAGGAGAAACTCTTGGCGGTCCAAGCCCGGCTGCAGCCGGCTCACCGTATGCTCCGCCGCCTCTAGCGCGCCGGGGCGCAGGTGTTGGCCGCCCTCTGGCCAGGCGAGACGATTCCCCACACCCCGAGTCGGACTGCTGATTGGCTGGAGGTTGCGGTTGGCCGCTTCGAAGCCTGGAAGGCATCGGCGGCCCGGCTTGCAGCTGGGCAGGTGCTGGAGTTCGTCCGAGCCTGGTATCCCGGGCTGAACCTGGACCAGCTGCGCACCTGGCGGCTAGAGGCCGACGAGGAGATGAAGGAGGTGCGGACGGCTATCGCTCAGCGTGCCTCGACGATCGCCGAGTGCACTGACATCAGCGTCTTCGCTCCTGAAATAAATGACGACGGCGTTGCCTAGCCGGAGGAGTGGTTCGGGCTGGACCCGGCAGCGGGTGAGGACTCGGCAGAGGAGATCGCCTCCAACGATGAAGGCGAAAACGACGAAGGAGAGGAAGGTGAAGACGTTGAGCCAGCCGGTGAAGCGGCCAGCCAGCCTCAGCCTGACCGTGCTTCCAGCAACGAGGCGCGTGCTAGCGCGCCCTCTGCAGGAGGCGGTGATCATGCCGAGGTTCGTCAGCCGGCCACTCCTCCAGTCGGCACTGCCGTCTCCACCGACCTGCCCGACTCGCCAGTCGCTCCCTTGGCTTAATCTGCCGTCCTTGTTTTTCCTGCTTGTTATCCTTTGAACAATTTTTATTAAACTTGTGCAGTTCCACCCACTGGGGGTGTATTCGGATTATGTTGAATGCTAACCTTTTGAAGGTCTTTTGTGTAAATATGATCGTGTGCGTGTTTGGTTTCCATTCGTGTATGCTTTTTATCCTTACGCGGTTTCCTTTACCGCCTTCCCCTTTTGGGAAGGCAAGTACTCGAGCTTTCTTAGATTGAAGCGAGGCGAATGGAAGCCGGTCGGCCGGCTACTCTGGTAGTCGGTCGGTGGTGGGAGAAAAACCGGCTATTGTTATATTAGTCCGTTAGTCCCTAGCCGTTTTTCGTGTGGGCATCCTTTCCTGCCTTTAACTCTTGCCAGCCGGACAGCCGGTTCTTCGAACTGCGACTTTTGGCAAGAGAAGGCTTGGGTGCCGGCACACTACTTGTCTGGCCGCGGGTAGGAATTTTAATATAACTCTAGGCGGCCAGTCCCCAGGCCGACTAGTCGAACCCGGTGCCGGACGAAAAAAGTGAATGTAATGACAAGGTCATAAGCATGATATTCTTCATTCATAGATAAAAGATGGCAGTCCCCGAGCTCTCCTTGGGGGGCCTATTGTCTCGTACTTAGTACAAAAGTTAGCGTGATACATACTGCATTTCAACTGTAAAATCTTCGGAGGAGGTTGACGTTCCATGGTCGTTCCGACTCCTTGCCGGAGTTGTCTCTCTTTCGTGCCTTCGGCTTCTGCGCGTCGATCAGGTAGTAGGAGTCGTTGCCTAAAGCTCTGCTGATGACGAAGGGGCCCTCCCAAGGGGCCGAGAGCTTGTGCTGGCCGGCTGTTCGCTGGATCAGCCGGAGCACAAGATCGCCCTCTTGGAAGGATCTTGGCTTGACCTTCCGGCTGTGGTAGCGGCGCAGGCCCTGCTGATAGATGGCGGACCGGCTGAGGGCTAACAGCCGGCCTTCTTCCAGCAGGTCGACGTCATCTTCTCGTGCTTCCTTGGCCTCCGCCTCCGTGTACATGGTTACCCGAGGCGAGTCGAACTCGATGTCAGTTGGGATGACCGCCTCGGCACCATACACGAGGAAGAAAGGAGTGAAGCCGGTTGACTTGTTTGTGGTAGTGCGCAGACTCCAGAGGACGGCCGGCAGCTCATCGAGCCAACAGCCGGCTGAACGCTCCAGTGGTATGACCAATCGGGGCTTGATGCCGGAAAGGATGAGGCCGTTGGCTCGCTCGACCTGGCCGTTTGACTGCGGGTGGGCAACGGACGCTAAGTCCAACCGGATGCCTTGCGTCGCGCAGAAACGTGCCAAGGCTCCCTTGGTGAAATTTGTGCCATTGTCGGTGATGATGCTATGTGGCATGCCGTACCGAGTTGTTATTTCTGCGATAAATGTCACGGCAGTCGGCCCATTCAGCTTCTTGATCGGCTTTGCCTCAATCCATTTGGTGAATTTGTCCACAGCGACAAGCAGATGTGTCATGCCGCCGCGCGCCGTCTTGAATGGGCCCACCATGTCCAGTCCCCAAACGGCGAAGGGCCAAGTGAGGGGAATGGTCTTGAGTGCTGAAGCCGGCATGTGTTGCTTGGAGCTGAAGAGTTGGCACCCTTTGCAATGTTTAACTAACTCCTTGGCATCATCCAAAGAAGTCGGCCAAAAGAAACCATGGCGGAAAGCTTTGGCGACGAGTGATCTTGAGGCCGCATGGTGGCCGCATTCTCCTTGGTGGATGTCTCTGAGGATTGCAATGCCCTTCTCTTGCTCGACGCATCGCTGGAGGACTCCAGTGACACTGCGCTTGACGAGCTCTCTATTGACGATTGTGTATGCTCCGGCTCAGCGTTGGACTTGTCTTGCCTCTGTTTCGTCAGCCGGCAGATCTTGGTTTATTAGAAAGTTGAGGATGGACTGAGCCCATGATGGAGCTGCGATTTCTTCTATTGCCAACACGGCTACTGCGACCAGGGCGGGCGGGCTGGGTGGTGAAATGCTGGAGTCGACCGCCGCCTGTTGTGTTGGTGCAGCCTCCGGGCCGACTACCACAGTCCCCGAGCAGGGTGTGGCAGTCCCCGAGTCGGGCGTAACTACGGAAGTCCCCGAGCCGCCTGCTGATGTCCCCGGGCCGACTATTGAAGTTCCCGGGTCACCCACTTGGTTCTTCGAGCCGGACCCGGCTGTATCGGGGTCAGGCGGCACGAAGATGGAATCAAACTCTGGAGACAGCTTGATAGATGGCTTGAGGAGGCGTTGTAGAGAGACATCGGTTGGTATTGCTTGCCGAGTGGAGCCTATTCGAGCCAGGGCATCAGCTGGCTTGTTGTCGGCTCGCGGTACGTGGAGGAACTCGCATCCTTCAAAGTACCCACTGATCTGCTGAACGAGGAAGCGGTAGCTTGCCATATTTGCGTCCTTGGCATCCCAGTCACCGGATGATTGCTGGACCACCAAGTCCGAGTCGCCATAACATAGGATCCGGCGAATGCCGAGCTCTTTGGCAAGCCGGAGCCCGTGTATGAGCGCCTCGTACTCGTCCACGTTGTTGGAGGCGGCAAAGTGAATTTGCAGCATGTATCTGAGCTTCTCACCTTTGGGACAGGTGAGGATGACGCCGGCTCCGAAGCCGGTGCGCATCTTGGACCCATCGAAGTGCATACGCCAATGAGTGGAGTCAGGAGCTGGCGGCAGGTACTGGGTCTCGGCCCAGTCGACGAGAAAGTCGGCCAATGCTTGGGACTTGATGGCGGTGCGAGGCTGGTAGAAAATCGTGTACGGGGCCAGCTTGATAGCCCATTTCGCCACCCGGCCGGATGCATCCTGGCTGCCTATGATCTCGGCCAGCGGGGCGGTGCATACAACCGTTATGGGATGCTCTTAGAAGTAGGGCTTCAGCTTCTTGGCGGCGAAGTACACGCCGTAGCACATCTTCTGGTAGTGCGGGTAGTTCTGCTTCGAGGTAGACAGCACCTCTCTCAAGTAGTACACCGGCCTCTGGACCGGCTGGGCTCGGCCCTCTTCTAGGCGTTGGACTACGATGACGGTGCTGACCACCCGGCTGGTTGCGGCAATGTAGAGGAGCATGGGCTCTTTCTCAGTCGGTGCCGCCAAGATAGGCGGCGTGGCCGACATCTTCTTCAGCTCATGAAAAGCTTGGTCGGCTTGGTCATTCCACTCGAAGTCAGTGGTCTTCTTCATGAGGCGGTAGAGGGGGAGAGCTTTCTCTCCGAGCCGGCTGATGAAGCGGTTTAGGGAGGCCAAGCATCCGGTGAACTTCTGGACGTCTCGAAGTTTGGTGGGAATCGCCATTCTCTCAATGGCCTTGATCTTTACTGGGTTGCATTCGATGCCGCGTTCGGAAACCAGGAAGCCTAGGAGTTGGCCGGCTGGCACTCTGAACACGCATTTCTCGGGGGTGAGCTTGATTTGGAACCGGCGTAGGTTCTCAAATGTTTCCTTGAGGTCTTCCAGCAAGGTGTCACGCTTCTCCGTCTTCACCACAATGTCGTCTACGTAGACGTGGTCATTTGGCCGAGCTGCTTGAGGAGGCACTTCTGCATGCAACGCTGAAAAGTGGCACCGGCATTTCTCAAGCCGAATGTCATAGTCAGGTAGCAGAAGGCTCCGAATGGCTTGATGAAGGCGGTCTTCAGACGGTCTGCCAGATCTAACTTTATCTAGTGGTATCCTGAGTAAGCATCCAAGAAACTCAATAGCTCGCATCCGGCCATGGAGTCTATCACTTGATCAATCCTTGGCAGGGCAAAGGGATCTTTGGGGCAGGCCTTGTTGAGGCTCGTGTAGTCTATGCACATGCGCCACTTGTTGTTCTTCTTTAGCACGAGGACCGGGTTGGCGAGCCATTCTGGAAAGAAAACTTCCATAATGAAGCCGGCTGCCAGAAGCCGGGCTATCTCTTCTCCTACGATCCTTCTTTTCTCCTCCGACAGTTGGCGGAGGGGTTGTTTGACTGGTTTTGCGTCTTCTCGGATGTGTAGCTTGTGCTCGGCGAATTCCTTTGGAACGCCCGGCATGTCCTTGGGGGACCATGCAAAGATGTCCCAATTCTCACGGAGGAAATCGGCGAGCTCGCCTTCCTATTTGCTGTTTAGGTTTGCCCCGATGACGGAAAACCTCTCTGGGTGCTCGGGGTCAAGAGGTATCTTCTTCGTCTCCTTGGCCGGCTGGAAAGATCCTTGGGCATCATACTCCTTGGGATCGGGGGACAAGGCCGACTGTTTGCCGGCCATGGCCACGACTCGGTCCAACATCTTCTTTTCTTCGGCAATCACAAGGGACTCGGCCAGCCGGCTGCTGGCTGCTGCGCACTCGGAAGATTTCTTGTAATCGCCGGCTATGGTGATGATGCCTTTGGTGCTCGGCATCTTCATCTTGAGGTAAGCATAGTGGGGAACAGCCATGAAGCTGGCCAAGGCAGGTCGGCCAAGCAATGCATGGTAGGGGCTCTCCAGGTCCACCACTTCAAACCAGATCACCTCCCGGCGGAAATGCTCCTTGTCCCCAAAGAGTACATCAATCTTGATCTTGCCAATGGGGGCACAGGACAGGCCGGGTACGATGCCATGGAACACAGTCCGAGTAGGCACAAGTTGCTTCGTCTTGACGTTTAGCTTCTCCAGGGTGTCACGGTACAGGATGTTGATGCTGCTCCCGCCGTCTATCAGCACGCGGGAGAAACGGGCGGCGCGACTGTCCGTTGCAAGGGTGGCATCCAGAACCAACGCATAAGAGCTAGGAGATGGCATCACCTCTGGGTGGTCGGCCCAGCTCCAGCTGATAGGTTTTTCTGACCAATGCATGTGCTTGGCAGGGTTGGCAGCGACCATGCTTACCTCCTGGTGCTCTCGGCGTCTGCCGCGCCGGTCTTCGGGCTGGCTTGTAAAGACGACATAAGCAGCATGCTCGTCGGGGAACTCATCGTGCACGGCTCCGACTGCAGGCCGAGCGGTCGGTGGCTGCGGAGCCGGAGGCGGCGGACCGGCAGGCGGAGGCGGTGTGAGCCCTTCGCCTTTGGAGATTCGGGTGAGCTAGTGGCACTTCCGGGTTGTGTGGTTGGACGGCTTCGCGCCGCTGTGGAACTTGCATGGGGCGTTGAGAGTTTACTCGTAGGAGAAGGCCGGCTGCCACGCCGGCTTGCCGCCCCTCTGCTTCTTGGGTGCGCGCCGCCCTTCGGGCTGCTCGTCTTCGACTGTGGCCACCTGCCGACTGGTGGAGGGCGGCACGGGGCCCTTGCGTTTATGGTCGTTCTGGTGTGGGCGTCGGCCGAAGTCCCCAGCCGGTGTCTTGGGCGCCGGGTTGAGTACTTTCCCGAACGCATCTACCCGGAGCTCGGTCTTCATTAAGGATTCAGCGGTGGCGTACTTGTCCGCTATGTCCAGTAGCTCGTCGAGGGCAGTCGGCTCGTCGCAGAGAAGCTTGTGCTTGAGGAGGGTGCCTTCTCGGCACCCGGCAGTGAAGTATTCTATGGCTTGCACCTCGTGCACCCCTTCACAAGAGTTGCGGAGCTCGGCCCAACGCGTGAGGTAGTCGCGAGTGGACTCGGCGGGGCCTTGTACACACAAGGAGAGCTGTCTGGGCTTGGGAGCCCGCTTGTAGGTGCTGGTGAAGTTGCAGACGAAGGCTTTTGTGAAGTCTAGCCAGCTGTTGATGCTGTATGGCTTGAGGCTGTTGAGCCAGGTCCATGCCGTGCCTTGCAGCATGAGGGGCACGTACTTCACGGCAACGCGCCTATTGCCGTTTGCTATGCTAACCGCGGTGGAGTAGTCGATCAACCAATCTTGCGGCTTCATGGAGCCGTTGTACTTGGGCATGTCTCTTGGGAGCGAGAACCCTTTGGGGAAAGGCTCGTCGCGGATGCGGGGGCCGAAGCAAGGCGGGCCGACATCACCTTCTTCTTCTAGCACCAGGGATCGCGCTAGGCGGTCGATCCGATGGCGGGCATCGTTCTCGCCGACTCCTTCGCGGCGGCCTAGTCGGCCGCTGAGAGTCGGATGCGCAACAGGCGGTGGGGTGGGATATCTCACCCCACGGGGCCGAGGCGGAGGCGGGTTGCCCCGCCACTCCACGGCCCGGGGATGGCCTTCTGCATCTCGCTCGATGGAGATTCGGGTTCGGCTTCGGCTGGCAGCCGGCTCTTTCTCATGCCGCGCGCGGGTTTTACCCGCAGTCGGCGTCCGGGACGTCACGCCGTGATCTCGGCACGGGGGAGGGCTTCCCGCGCGGGCGTCAGCTTCGTGCCGCTGCGCGGCCGCATCGATTAGCTGCTGGATGCGTCTGGTCATGTGGGGGAGTTCTTCGGCCCCCAATCCGTCTAGCTCGTCTACGGCTGCCTGGGCGGCACGCGGGTTCTCGAGTGGAGTGGCGTAGACTGGGCGGTCGACTCCTAGCGTGTCGGCAACGACAGCGCCGCGCTGTCTGACAACGCCGGCCCGGCTGGGCCCGCCTGGGGGCGGCGTGCCAAAGGCGGCGCGGTCAGCTTCGCGCCGGTGGGCCTCAGTGAGGCGTTCATGGAAGCCAACTTCTGGCCCTCCGCGAGGAGGGCGAGGCGGCGAGCCTCTAGTGCTTCGGCATCGGCATCGGCCGGGAGGGGGATGGTCAAGTCGTGGACCGCCGTATGCAGCGCATCGTGGGCGCTCTCGTCAGAGGCGTCGCCGTGGCCGATGACCATCACCTCGGTGGTGATAGCATCACAGCCATCGGCCCGGGGAAGCGGGTCGTTGTAGATCGTGACGTCGGTGGGGAAAGTGTCGAGTGAGGCCGTGTCGGAGTCGACAGGCATCGGATCGGTGGAGCCAACCGACTCCAAGTCCACAACAGGCTCGCCGGAGACGTGGAGCTGGCCGAGGAGGTTGACGAGGTGGTCGGTGCCTGCGTCAGAGGCGAGCTCGTCGGAGATGAGGGTCTTGTCAAGGAGATTGGCGAGGTCGCTCACAGCGCAGACATTGGTGACGCCTTGCAGCGCGTCGTGGCAAGCGCCATCGGGCATGCCGGGCTGGCTACGCTCGCTGGGGAGGAAGAGGGTTCCCATCCAGAACATGTCTCCAGGCGACGGTGCACCTGGCCCCACGGTGGGCGCCAAATGTCGGGTGGTAGGTGCGACATATGCCAACGGGTGGCTTATCATTGTGGGAACCAGTAAGACGCCGCCGGTGCCTGGAAGCGGGATGAGGCGAATACATGCACGCCGGCGAATCTTACCCAGCTTCGGGGCTCTCCGTGGAGATAACACCCCTACTGCTGCTCTGCGGGGTCTCCGCATGATCACTAGATGAACAAGTAGCTACACGATGGTCCTTGAGCTGTTTTGTGAGGAGAAGAAGTAGGGCACGGCTAGCCCTCCTCCCCTCTCTATGTGGTGTCTAGAACTAGCTTGGATCAACCCTTTGCATGGGTGTCCCGGGGGGTTTATATAGGCCTACCCCCCGGGGGTGCAATGGTAATCCGGCTGGGCGTGGGGCCCAGCCGTCTGTGGCTACACTCGCCGGCTTCTGCGCCGGCTGCTGGGGCCCGCTGGCTGGTGGGTCCCGTCGGCTGCCGGCTCCTTGGTTGACAGGCAGGCCCCACTGTCCAGGGCCTTGTCGGTGGCTGGTTAATGTTGCTCAATCATGGTGACGAGGGCTTCACCGAGGTGGGCGTGGCTATAGTGCCGCCGTCCGGCGGGTGATCGCTGTAGCCTCACCGCGTCTTGTCTCCTTAATGGGGCGTCTCCTTCGAGGGAGGTGGCAAGCCGGCTGTGGAGAGCCGGCTCTGTCTTGGGCCGACAGGGGGAGGCCTGGCCGCCTTCGGGTGTCTCTCTGCCTGAAGGGGCCCACCGCCCGTGGGCCACACTGGCAGCCCGTCATGGATGACATCAGGGTCAACGTGGCAACAGTGCCGCGCCGGACGGGTCATGGCCACCCGTACGGCGCACTGTGCCAGGCATGCTCCGGGATTCGGGGGTGGCAGGCTTTACTATAGCCACGCCCCGTCACATCGCCGTTATGTGGATGCAGACTTCGAGGGTACGATCCTGACCGCTTTGTGGGTGCCGGCTTCTTGGAGTCGGCCTTCTCGCGGCCGGCTTCTCGGAGCCGGCCTTCTCGCGGCCGGCTTCTCGGAGCTGGCCCTCCCGTGGCTTTCTTCATGAGGGCTAAAGTCGGGTCGCCTTCCGATAGCCGGCCTGGGAGACAGCCGGCAGGGGGAAGGCGGCCCCATGTCTTGGATTCTTGAGGGCCGGATCGGCCCGTAATTTTTTCAGAAGGGCCAGGGGGAGCCGGCTAGGCTACCCGTGGTCATTTACTCTGACAAAACTCCTTGGTTCAACTCCACAATCTTGATGGAGACTCCCAAGTGACACCTAACCAATCTAGGAGACACCACTCTCCAAAAGGTAATAGATGGTGTGTTGATGATGAACTCCTCACTCTTGTGCTTCAAATGATAGTCTCCCCAAAACTCAAATCTCTCTCACAGATTTGGCCATGGTGGAAAGATGATTTGAGTGGAATGCAACTTCGGGAAGGCTAGAGATCAAGATTCTTGTGGTTGGATTGGAATGTCTTGGTCTCAACACATGAGTAGATGGTTCTATCTCAGAAAATGAGTAGTGGAAGGGTAGGAACGTTCTGATGGCTCTCTCTTGAATATAGAACGGCAAGGGCAGCCGTCACCCCCCGGTGCTGTCTGAGCGACACGGGCAGCGAGGGCGGCCCGACGCTCAGCGCGAGATCGATGGGCGTCAGCCATGGGAGCGGTGGAGCAATGGCAAATCGACTGGCAGAAGAGAGGCTCTGACGCACCCCTACCTGGCATGCCAAATGTCGGATTTCGGGCTCCGCAAACCCTGGATAGATTCAAACTCTAGGGTGAGTGTGAAGAACTCGACCTCCCCAGTCTGCCAACCCATCGATCCCGCAGCCTAGCTCGATGAACTAAAAGGAAAGAGGACACATCAGTTTACCCAGGTTCGGGCCACCTTAGGGTGTAAAACCCTACTCCTGCTCTGTGGTGGATTTTCCTTGAGGTGGGCTGAGGATGAACTAGTACAGTGGAAGAATGACCTCAGGAGGTGTGTTCTTGAGATGGTGGGGGGAGGAAGATCTAAATGATCCGGATCCGGTCCCTTGCTACGGTGGTGGCTAGACCCTATTTATAGTGGCCTTGGCCCTCTTCCCAAATCAAGGCGGGAAGGGATCCCGCAGCGGCCAAATTCGAAGGGAGACAACTAGTACATCTTATCTTGACAAAAGTAGTCTTCACCTGCAAAGCCTCTGGTCGTGATGCCGTGGTGGGCTCGGCGATGACCTCCGTCCTGTTGTCCTGGCTGTCTTGGTCTTGTTGCATGGGAATGGAAAACTTTGGCTGATTCCTCGGGACTCCGCGCCTGCGCTTGCCTCCTTAGCACCAAAGAGGAAACCGCTATCATGCGCCCCCTGGCGCCCGCCTGGCCATGGTCATCATGGCTCACGTTGTTGGAGATATGCCCTAGAGGCAATCATGTATGATGATATTTCCTATGTGTTTATGAATAAAGATAGTCCTTGGACATTATCAATGATGTGTATCAGCAAGTACGTGACTTGTTTGTGGGACTATGCATTGTATGATGAACGTCCTAAAAGGTCCCTAGTGGAAAGGGCTGTGTGGACGCGCAGACGACTAGACTAGCATATCACAAGGTCGATGGCTTGGTCTCACTAGCCATGGAGCATAGGATGCTAACCGGATAATATGGACTCGGAAGGATATGCTCGGATTCGATGTAGTCGGATCCGAGTTGAGATAAGGTCCGAGCCGGACAGACCCAGCTATGAGACGCAGCGATATGTCATCTGTGAGTCTCTAGTACAACATATGTTCTATGTACTAAGATCTGAGCTAGTGCATGTACTCGGGATGGTGACAAACTTGCTTTGGGCCAACCAAACGCTACTCCGTGACTGGGTAGTTAGAAAGGTAGGTTTCGGGATTGTCCAGACCCATGCTGCGAGACATGGTTGAGCAAGATGGGATTTGCCCCTCTGATCATGAGAGATATACTCTAGGCCCCTCGTGTGATCCGACTAGGATAAGCATAGCCATGCGACAAGGATTATGAGATAATCTGGTTTGTGGTCGACATCACTAAAATGAAAAAGCGGTCGGGCTAGCACAAGGATGACAGACTCGCCTTGAGCCCGACAACATATATCGTGTGGCAAAAGGAATAAAATTATGATGTACAGGTTCGCCTAAACAGCTTCATAGTCTGCTTTGTGTTCGGCATGCCTTGCTAGGGGCCGCTACCAACCATGCAGTTCGGAGGTGATCCGAACTGCGACCAAGCCGGCTTGAACCGAAGGGGTCGCACGCTTAAGGGAAAGAACCTACGAGGTCGGATATGAGGACACTGGTCGGATGTGATCCGAGCTGTGGTCGGATTCTGGCTGAGTAGACTTATGGGCTTTAGGGTCCGTGCGAGGCCCAAGTGTTGAGCCCGCGACGGACACCTATATAAAGTGGGGTTGCGGCACACTCATGCGATTGATCGCTTCGGCGCTATCATTAGGGTTTGCATGTGTTGGGAATAGCCGCCTGCACTCGTCTCCGACTGTGTGATCGGACCTAGCAGTCCGCCGGACGGTGTTCCTCCTGCACGCGTGGATACCGTTAGAGGCGGTGCACTTGCGCCGCTCCGGCGAACTTGAACGTGGGAACCGACGACCGGCTGTTTGAGGGAGATCGAACGAGGAGGAGACGAGTCACGCGGGCGCGCTGCCCCAACTCTTCTTCTGCTGCACGACACTACGCGTCTAGTGGTAACGATCTGTGATCCATCTCCCGTAGTATGTTCTTGGTTGTTCTGCGCATAGGAAAATTTTAATTTGTAGTCGACGCACCATACCGTAGAACCCAACAGTGGTATCAGAGCCTCTGCTATAGGATTTGGTTTCAGATTGTACGCATATTAGATATGTGGAGGCAGCAAATGAGATATGTTGTCGTTGATGAGATCGGCTGTGTGCACGGTTGATGAGATCATCTACACATGGGATCGATGTGGCTATGTTTTCTGATGATTGGAGTCGATGAGGTTGTGACACAACCTAACCCTACCTGTCGGTATCCGCCATCGGGGTTAACAGTGAAACGCAAATCCAAATCGGACTCGCGATGATCGATAAGGTCGGTCAGATCGGAAAATTCAGCGGGACCGCCGTGTGCGTAGCGCCTTGTATTTCGTACATGACCACTCAAACCAGTAGAATGTGATTCTATGCATAACTTTGTTTTGCAGGTTTGATGTGAATAGTATGGCTCATGTGTATGTGATGGATATGTGTAAATTATACATGGCCTGCGTGCCATGTTTGTCAGCCGGCAGGAGCCAAAGTGTTGTCATTATATTGTATAATGACCTATGTGTCGACTTGTGACTATGTAAAATTCATTACTAGTTGTAGTAGTTGGATAATAGAGATCAGATTGGTGTCTTGGAGTCCCGGCATGACAAACAAGATGGAGTTCCTAGATGGTCATCGGAGTCGGAGCCAACCTGGAAGAACATCCATGAAGGAGCCATACTATTTCACAATACATGTTCTATTTGTGATTGTTATGCTTCTTGTTTTCTATGCATGTTACAATGATAGAAAGATCCCTCGTTAATATCAAGAAATTTGCCATTCCTGATGTTGCACCTTCGCATGTCAAGTACGTCTAGTAGTGGGCTCATAAAATTGGGGTGGTGCTAGGTGTCCTTGAACTGAAGGTTTCGTGTCGGACACGGACATGCACTGCATCAGGTTAACTTGACAAGGCTATCAAAATGGATTTGGGCCTTGTGGCAAAGAAGGTTGGGGCCGGGGTATGAGATACCTTCCCGGCCGACAGGAGTCATATAGAGATACAATTAGCAAGGAGTTGCTTACCGAATAGGCATGTTGTCTAGTAGTGATGCTAAAGCTCACTAGTCGCATGTGCTCGTCGGATCCTGAATCACCGAGAGTTTGCAGAGGGATGCCAACTTCAGTGGGAGTATTTATATTTAAGGCTTGAATTACTCTACATAAACACATTGCTTAGTGATTGCATATTTTTTTATTGTAGATCAATGGCACCACCTGCTCAACCCAACTTTGCATTGAAATCAATTCTAGAAAAGGATAAACTGAATGGAACAAACTTTACCACCTCGTATAGAAATCTGAGAATTGTTCTCAAGCATGATAAAAAGGAACATGTTCTAGAGGATCCACTTCCAGAGAAACCTGCCGATAATGCTAATACCACAACTAAGAATGCCTACCAAAAACTCGTTGATGAATCAATGGAGATCGGTTGTCTGGTGCTGGCTTGTATGGAGCCCGATTTGTAACAACATTTCGAAAATGTTGAGGCTTACAATATGATCGAAAGTCTCAAGAGCATGTTTCAGACACAGGCTAGGACCGAAAGGTTCAACGTCTGGCGATCCTTGATGGATTGCAAGCTGAAGGAAGGTGATCCATTGAGCCCACATGTGATCAAGATGATCGGATATGTGCAAGCTTTGGATCGTTTGGGCTTCCCGCTCTTGGAAGAGCTGGCTACTGATGAAGTTCTGGGTTCTCTACCGCCTAGTTATGGGACGTTCATCTCAAACTATCATATGCATGGCATGGATAAGAAGCTCACTGAATTGCATGGGATGCTCAAAGTGGTGGAGCAGGATATTAAGAAAGGCACACATCAAGTGTTGATGGTGCGGAAATCGGCTAAGTTCAAGAGGAGTTGGTCCAAGAAAAAGGCTAAGGAAAAGGGCACGGAGATGGTAACCTCCGCCGTTGCACCGAAGTCTGGACCGGACTCGAAGACCATTTGCTATCATTGCAAGGAGACCGGTCACTGGAAGAGGAACTGTAGCAAGTGGCTTGCAGAGCATGGCAAGAAGGCCAGAAATGCTTCTTCGGGAAAAGGTACACTTGTTGCATATGTTATAGACATTTACCTTGCTGACATACTTAGCAGCTCTTGGGTATTTGATACCGGATCGGTTGTTCATATTTGCAACTCGATGCAAGGCCTGGTAAGAACTAGGCGTGTGGCACAAGGGGATATTGACATCAGGGTCGGCAACAAAGCAAGAGTTGCTGCGTTGGAGGTCGGCATGATGCAGCTCCAGCTTCCTTCTGGATTTATTTTGGAATTGAATAATTATTATTACATTCCTACACTTAGTTGGAACAATATTTCTACCTCATGCTTTATGAGTCATGGTTATGAATTCAATTTAAAGGACAATGGCTGTTCGTTTTATTTGAATGGTATGTTCCACGGCTATGCACCCATTGTTGATGGGCTATTTATATTGAATCTAGAATAGGAACTGGTCTATACCGTGAATGTCAAGAGGCATAAGCCGAATGAGATAAATCCGACATACTTCTGGCATTGCCGGCTTGGACACATTAGTCAGAAACGCATGAAGAAGCTCCATGGTGATGGGCTCCTAACTTCGTCCGACTTTGAGTCATTTGAGACATGAGAATCATGATTGCTCGGCAAGATGACTAAATCTCCTTTCGCAAAGAGTTGTGAGATGGCGTCCGAGCTATTGGAACTTATACATAGTGATGTGTGTGGTCCAGTGAGCACAACTACCGGAGGTGGCTATCAGTACTTCATGACTTTTACCGACGACTTGAGTAGATATGGATATATCTATTTGATGAGGCACAAGTAGGAAACTTTTGAAAAATTCAAAGAGTTTCAAAACAAGGTTGAGAATCAGCTCGGCAAGACTATCCAACTTCTACGATCAGATCATGGAGGTGAGTACATGAGCCAGGAGTTTGATGATCATCTGAAAAGCCAAGGTATAGTACCTCGGCTCACACCCCCGGGTACGCCACAGAGAAACGGCGTGTCGGAACGGAGGAATAGGACCTTGTTGGACATGGTTCGGTCAATGATGAGAAAATCAGATTTACCCTTGTCATTCTGGGGATACACGTACACCCTAGAAACTGCAGCTTTCACACTTAACAGGGTACCATCAAAATCCGTAGATAAGACACCACATGAGATGTGGACCGGGAAGAGTCCTAGTTTGTCTTTTCTAAAGATTTGGGGTTGTGAAGCATTTGTCAAGCGACTTATGTCAGACAGGATTACACCCAAGTCTGATAAATGCATATTCGTGGGATATCCGAGGGAAACCTTGGGATATAGCTTCTACAATCGGGAAGAGAACAAAGTGTTTGTTGCTCGGAATGGGGTTTTCCTTGAGAAAGAGTTTCTCAATCGGGAGGCCAGTGGGAGGACGGTCCGACTCAAAGAAATTCGAGTACCACTCGAGGACGGCTCGACGGTTGATGAGATCATACCGGAGTCAGACAGGGAACCCGTAGTGGAAGCAGCACCGGAACCACGGAGGTCGGAAAGATTGCGCAGAGTGCGTGATGTATTGTTGCTAGAGAGCGAGGAGCCGGCCACATATGCGGAAGTGATGGTGAGCCAGGATTCTGAGGCATGCCTAGAGGCCATGAGATCTGAGTTAAAGTCCATGGATGAAAATCAAGTCTGGGACTTGGTTGATCCGCCACTTGGCGTAAAGGCCATTGGCTACAAATGGGTCTTTAAGAAGAAAACCAATGTGGATGGAAATGTTCAGATCCACAAAGCTCGGCTTGTCGCTAAAGGTTATGGACAAGTTCAAGGAATTACTATGACGAGACTTACTCGCCGGTAGCGAAGCTGAAGTCGGTGAGGATCGTACTAGCAATAGCTGCATATTTCGATTACGAGATATGGCAGATGGATGTCAAAACGACTTTCCTTCATGGAAATTTAACCGAGGACGTGTATATGATACATCCCGAGGGTTTTGTCAATCCGACTAGCACTAGTAAAGTATGCAAGCTCAAGAGATCCATTTATGGGTTGAGGCAAGCATCTCGGAGTTGGAACATTCGTTTTGATGAGGTCGTCACTGGTCTCAGTTTCATCAAAAGCGATGAGGATGCTTGTTTATACAAGCAGTTAAGTGGGAGCTCGATTGTGTTTTTAATCTTGTATGTGGATGACATACTACTGATCAGAAATGATGTTTCGATGCTGAACTCGGTCAAGGAATCATTGAATGGCAAGTTTTCAATGAAGGACCTTGGTGAAGCAATTTACATTTTAGGCATCAAGATCTATAGAGATAGATCGAGGAGGTTGCTCGGCTTGAGCCAAAGCATGTACATAGATAAAGTGTTGAAGCGGTTCAACATGAGTGATGCCATGAAAGGGTTCTTGCCTATCTCACATGGTATAAGGCTAAGCGAGACTCAGAGTCCTTCGACATCTGATGAGCAAAGCAGGATGAGTCGGATTCCGTATGCCTCGGCAATTGGATCCATCAACCATCATGTATGCCATGATATGTACATGGCCTGATGTTGCTTTTGCAATAATCCGAACAAGTAGATACAAGGCCAACCTAGGTGACACTCACTGGGTGGCAGTAAAGACTATTTTTGAAGTACTTGAAAAGGACTAAAGAGATGTTCCTAGTTTATGGAGGTGAGGAAGAGCTCATCGTAAGAGGTTACGCCGATGCTAGTTTCCAAACCGACAGAGATAATTGTCGATCACAGTCCAGATTCGTGTATGTCATGACGGAGGAGCAGTGAGCTGGATAAGTTCCAAGCATGATACGATGGTCGGTTCTACCACAGAAGCCGAATACATTGCGGCTTGTGAAACTGCAAAGGAAGGTGTTTGGATCCGGAACTTTCTGGATGATCTTGGTATTTTCCCAGCCTCGGTAAAACCGTTGGACCTTTATTGTGATAATTCTGGTGCCATCGCACAAGCCAAGGAGCCAAGGGATCACCACAAGACCAAACACATAGATCAAAAATATCACCTGCCCGCCTGGCCTTGGTCGTCATGGCTCACGTTGTTGGAGATATTCCCTAAAGGCAATCATGTATAATGATATTTCCTATGTGTTTATGAATAAAGATAGTCCTTGGACATTATCAATGATGTGTATCAGCAAGTACGTGACTTGTTTGTGGGACTATGCATTGTATGATGAACGTCCTAAAAGGTCCCTAGTCGAAAGGGCTGTGTGGATGCGCAGACGACTAGACTAGCATATGACACGGTTGATGGCTTGGTCTCACTAGCCATGGAGCATAGGATGCTAACCGGATAATATGGACTCAGAAGGATCAGGTCGGATTTGACGTAATCAGATCCGAGTTGAGATAAGGTCCGAGTCAGACAAACCCAACTATGAGACGCAGCGATATGTCATCTGTGAGTCTCTAGTACAACATACGTTCTATGTCCTAAGAGCTGAGCTAGCACATGTACTCGGGATGGTGACAGACTTGCTTTGGGCCAACCAAATGCTACTATGTGACTGGGTAGTTACAAAGGTAGGTTTCGGACTTGTCCAGACCGATGCCATGAGACATGGTCAAGCAAGATGGGATTTGCCCCTCCGATCAGGAGATATATACTATGGGCCCCTCGTGTGATCCGACCAGGATAAGCATGGCCATGCGACAAGGATTATGAGATAATCTGGTTTGTGGTCGGCATCACTGGACCAAGAAAGAGGTCGGGCTAGCACAAGGATGACAGACTCGCCTTGAGCCCGACAACATATATCATGTGGCAAAAGGAATGGAAGTATGATGTACAGGTTCACCTAAACAGCTTCATAGTCTGCTTGGTGTTCGGCATGCCTTGCTAGGGGCTGCTACCAACCATGCAGTTCGGAGGTGATCCAAACTGCGACCAAGCCGGCTTGAACCGAAGGGGTCGCGCGCTTAAGGGAAGGAACCTATGAGGTCGGATCCGAGGACACTGGTCGAATGTGATCCGGGCTGTGTTCGGATTCTGGCTGAGTAGACTTATGGGCTTTAGGGATCGTGTGAGGCCCAAGTGTTGAGCCCGCGAGGACGCCTATGTAAAGTGGGGGTGCAGCACACTCATGCAATTGATCTCTTCGGCGTTGTCACTAGGGTTTGCATGTGTTGCGAATAGCCACCTCTACTCCTCGCCGACTGTGTGATCGGACCTAGCAGTCCGCCGCACGGTGTTCCTCCTTCACGCGCGGATACCGTTCAAGGAGGTGCACTTGCGCCACTCCAGCGAACCTGAACATGGGAACCGACGATCGGCTGTTCGAGGGAGATCGAACAAGGAGGAGACGAGTCACGCGGACGCGCTGCCCCAACTCTTCTTCTGCTGCACGGCACTGCGCGTCTAGTGGTAACGATCTGTGATCCATCTCGCGCAGCATGTTCTTGGTTGTTCTACGCGTAGGAAAATTTTAGTTTGTAGTTGACGCACCCTACCATAGAACCCAACACACGTCATCTAAACCTCACGAGGTGAGTCTTGCATAGAAATCTCCGCTCCTCAGGAGCCAACCTGAGTAGCCCGCTCCTTCTGGAGGTCTTGGTGTCGTCCGCCTCACGAGGCTTGGCCCCTCGCGAGGGTCTTGAGTTGTTGGTGCTGAAGATGGGCCGTAACAGGCCGTCGATGGAGCCACAACGTGGGCCGCGGGCAGGCAAGTCTGGTTACCCCCGTTCCCAGAATGCCGACAGTTATTTACGATGGTTAAACAAAATCTGCAGGGACTTTCACTTGTGTGTATGCTCACAAAAACATTAGTTTCATAACCATTTTTTTCTCAATGCTCGAAAACCACAAATGGGGCACCAGATGCACTAACACCCAGCATATGGGTAATTTGGTTCCCATTCACCGGGCACGCCTCATGAGGGTGACCACCGGATGTGTGTTGGGTTGGCCTCTCAGCATAGTCCATTTGTTGATGGGCTATTTGGTTCATGTTCTCCTGGTACGCCCGTGCGGATTGGCATAGGATGTGTATTTGGTCGACCTCTCTCATCACGGTGTGCCCTAGTATTCGAGGGAACCCCGTGTTAGGTGCTACCATGGATGTCAATGGGGGTGCTACCCATGAGAGTTTCAAAGCAATATAAAGCCAGGGGCACCAGAGACTAGACAAAGGGGCCTATCCCTGTAAGGTGGACGCCTTGGCACTATGGGCGGCCCTATCCCAGTTTGAGGCCCAGGCCCCTTATTTGATGTAAAACTTCACCTCTTGTTTTTTTTGCATGAGAATTTTCTGCACAAAAATATAACTGATACGTCTCAAACGTATCTATAGTTTTTATTTTTTTCATGCTACTAAAATATGACTTTAGAATATTTTTTATAGCAAATTATATTATTTTCTAGACTAGCCTATTGATCTAGTGCCTAGATCTAGTTGTTATTTTCTATATGTTTTTGACTTGTTAGGCATGTCTACAAAGGTCAAAATACATTAAGGATTTAATAAAAAAATCGTGTCACGAGGATTCTAGAAAATGTTGAGACCTACTGGGAGAACCAGCCAGTAGGCCCACATGGCTAGGGGTTGACCATGCCACTAGGTTGTGTAGGCCCCCCAGTGCACCGCATTTTCCCCATTCTTTCGCATATAAATTATATACATCGAGAAACCCTCAGTACCAATTTCCCCTATTTTTCTACTTCCACAAGTTCCTGTTATGAGGACATCAAATCTGCAGGCATGTTCCGGCACCCCGCCGAAGGGGGAATCCATTGTCGGAGGCTTCTTCATCAACCTTGCTGCATTCATGACCATGTGTGAGTAGTTACTTTAGGACCTTAGGGTCCATACAGTAGCTAGATGACATCCTCTCTCCCTTGTCATTCAATACAAAGTTCCCATGAGATGCCTCACATGATCGGTATCCATATGATGTAATTAGTGTGTTTGTTGGGATATGACGAATTTTCACTTTATGATCAGGTTCTTCATTGAAATATATTGAATATGTTGAAGTTTCTTTGCTATATAATGAAGTAGCTTTGTATGCTCTATAATATGTTTGTCTACGTTAGCCAAGTTTGCTGGGTAGTTCTTCAGAGGGAGTGTTACAGAGTGGTGGGTTCAATCTTGCGGTGATCTATATCCCAGTGACAGAAAGTGTTGGGGATATAGCTATTAGTTATGACCCACCCAGGAGGGGCCGGGTCAGCCTCAATGGCGGGTTACAAAGGAAGCCCAGTAAACATTCAAGATGATAGTTTATCAAATCTTATAGAAGGCCTAAAGGCCTAGAGGCGGCTTAAGGCCCAATATTGTAAACCGCCGTATATAAGGAAAGACTTGTAAAGAAAGGCATGTAAAAGAAGTCATCGAGCTGGACACGATTTATGAGCCGGCCGGGACTCTATAGGCCACCAGGTGTCAACCCGTGTATATAAGGGGACGATCCGGTGGCGGCTTAGGACAAGAAAACAAGAGATCGAGAACCAAACCGGCGAACTAGCCTCTTGGTAATCGACACCCCAGCAATACCCACACAACTAGACGTAGGATTTTACCTTCATCATAAGGGGCCGAACTAGTATAAAACCTCTCGTGTCCTTTTTCCCGATTAACCCCTTTTAGCTTCCTAGTTGTGATGGCCCTACGACTAAGTCCTGCCGTTAGGACATCTGCCGTGACAATTCCACGACAGTTGGCGCCCACCGTGGGGCCAGCGCACGGTGGATTTGAGTTCTTGAAGGGCAACTTCGAAGGGCTCAAGGGATACGCTGTGGGCCGGATGACCAAGAGTCGTCGCGGCAAGCTCTACATCGACGACGAAGGCTAGGGCCCCGAGGCTGGCTCAATCGAGTACGGGTACCGGGTCCCCTTCGGTGGAATTCACGTCTTCATCGGCCGGATCGGCGAGTCGAGCCCTGAGCTGGATGTCCACACCAACCTTGTCAAAATGGCTCAGCGCATGAGGACCACCCGTGTTCAATCTGTCATGAAGCATGATTTCGTAGGCTGCGTCCACGGCGGTGAATACTCTAAAGGGTCAGTGGATGGCGCTGAGACGGCCATCTGTTCTGACGCTACATCATCAACGGGCGAGCCGGACTCTTTGTATCAGCTGCAAGATGGCATGCTCGGGGGCTATTCCGATGGCAGCAGTATTCCGGACCCCCTTGACCCGCCGAATTGGGTCGGAGTCTTCATGGCAGGAACACAGCTCGGACAGAACTCCACAGCAGCAGCAGTAACAGCCACCGGGTCGGCCGCAGCCGGGTCAGGAGACCCCGCGCGCCCCCCGGCTCAGATTATGATGGACCTCATGGATAAACTGACGACCCTGTTGACTGCCGTGATAGAACCGGCGAATCAAGCTCAGCATGATGCAGAGGTGGCACGCGTACGTGAGGAGATGGTACAAGCCAAAGAAAACTTAGCAGCGGAAGAGGAGTGTCATGATGGCCGTACAGCGGGCGGCTTTGGACGTTCGTGCTCAGCAGCTTCAGGCAGAGACTTTCCGGCTCTCGGTGGATCTGAATGCGTCGAACGAGGTCATCAGAAGAAGGCACCAGAAAACTCAGTCACGTCTACCCCTGACACTCGATCCTAGGAACCTTTTTCATACACCCGGGGCCAGGGCAAGTAACCTGCCGGAGGCAAATCAGATCACGACACCCGGGGCACCAGTTCAGCCGCGCACCATGGAACCACCTCGTATACACACCGCTCTGCCTCATTATGTGCCAACACTGCTGGTGTCGGCGTTCTGGGAACGGGGGTCCCCAGACTTGCCTGCCTGCGGCCTGCGGCGTGGCTCAAAGGGGGGCCCAGCACGGCCCGTCTTCACCAACACAAACCCAAGACCCTCACGAGGGACCAAGCCTCGCGGGGCAGACGACGCGAAGGTTCCTCAGGCACGGCCTCGTCAGGCTGGCTCACGAGGAGGCGGAGAGATCAAGGTGGGGTACCTCACGAGGTGCCCGTGACGCAAGCCATGACGACTCAGGGCGCCAGGCGGGTGCCATCCCGCGCAGTGTCCTCCTTTCCTCTTTGGTGCAAAGGGGGAAAACGCAGCCGCGGAGTACCGAGGCATCAGGCAAAGGTTGCCATTTCGGTGCAATGAGACCAAGACCAGGAGGACTACGAGATAGAGGTCACCATGGAGCCCAAGACGGCGTCATCACCAGAGCTTTGCGCAGGCGAAGACTACTTTTGTCAGGATAGCTGATACTTGCTGTCCCCCTTCAAATTAGCCGGCCATTGTTGGCTCCCTTCCCGCTCGATATTTGGGAAAAGGGCCAGGGCCTCTATAAATAGGACCAGCCACCCACATAGCAAAGGGGTTCGATCGGTTGGAGGAAGCAGAGAGAGAGAGAGAGAAAGGTGATTGAACTCCTCCGAGCAGTTCATCGCCCAGCCAAGAACAGACCCTCGCGAGGCTGTTCTTCCTTGTATTGTTCATCATCATCAGCCCAAGAGGCAATCCACCACACCACACACTGGAGTAGGGTATTACACCACAACGGTGGCCCGAACTAGTATAAACCCTGTGTCTCTTGTGTTGTTCTTTCCTTAGTTTTAGATCCTAGCATGGCGGAGGGGTGCATGTAGGTAGGAGGCGAAATCTCCGCGTGCACCCCAGTGTTCGAACCTCAAGGGTCTGCCGGAACCTGAAATCCGACATTTGGCGCGCCAGGTAGGGGTGCGCCGGAATTCGTCTTCCACCACCCCGTTCTCCTCCGACCATCACGCCCATGTCTGACGCTCGTCGGGCCCGCGCCGAGCGCCGGGCCGCACTCGCTTCCCGCGTCGCCCAGACGGCCCCTGTCGACGGGCATCCACGCCGTTCCCCGTCACCTTCCGTCAATGCCGCCACAGGCCCGGCGGGGGACGGGCAGCAAGCGTCGTCCCGGCATCTATCCGTGCGGCAAGGTGGCCACGCCGCGACTCCCTCGCTCACCCCAGCTGGTTCTTCGTCCGGCGCGCTCCGCGCGCCCATGGAGCCCCGCAACCTCTCCCCCACCTATCGCGCTGCACCAACACCCCCGGTCGTCGCGGCCCTCTTGGGCGGCTCGCAGGCGCCGCCTACAAGTCACCACATCAAGCCGTCAGCGCCGCTTCCACGCGGCAGGGGGCTCGCCTGGATCGGGCGGCGCCCGAGACCAGCCTGTCCTTCAGTTTGGAGGACCACCCCTCCAACTCGGCCTGCTCAGGTGCGCTCCCCATGCTGTGCACCCCCACCATCTTCCAGGTGGCCGTCACCAAAACCCTCATTGATGGCGGCGCGGGCCTCAGCATGCTCTCGGTCGAGGCCTTCAATCTCCTCTGCATACCCCAGGAACGGCTGCGACCCAGCCGGCCCTTCTCAGGTGTTAGGGGCGGATCGTCCAGCTCCTTGGGACAGATCCGGCTCCCAGTAACCTTCGGCACCTACGACAACTTCCGCACGGAGCTGGTCGACTTCGACATCGCCCCCATCGGTCTCCCCTACAACGCCATCCTCGGCTACCCAACGCTGGCCCAGTTCATGGCCACGACACACCTGGCGTACAACCTCATGAAGATGCCCGGGAGCAGCGGAGTCCTCACCGTGCACGGGGACACCGGGGACGCTCTGCGGGTGCTCAAGCTCGTCTTCAAGATGGCGGCGGCACAGCCCGCCGACTTGGAGGCCCCCGAGCCCAAGGGAGCTGCGCCCGCCAAGAAGAAACAGTTGTTCACCCAAGACAAGGCAGAAACCAAGCAGATACCCGTCGATGAGGACGGGTCCACCAACACCACTTTCTCCATAGGCGCCCACCTCAAACCCGAGCAGGAGGAGGCCCTGGTGGGGTTCCTGCGCGCAAACAAGAAGGTATTCGCTTGGGAGCCAGACCAGTTGGCAGGGATCCCCAGGAGTGTAATCGAGCATCACCTCAACGTGTGCCCCAACGTGCGCCCTGTGAAGCAGAAGGCCAGGCGGCAGTCCACAGAAAAGCAGACCTTCATCGTCCAAGAGACCCGCAAATTAGAGGCCGCTGGGGTCATTCACGAGGTCCGATACCCAGATTGGTTGGCCAACCCTGTCGTTGTGCCAAAGAAGGGAGGGAAAGAACGCATGTGTGTCGACTTCACCAACCTCAACAAAGCGTGCCCGCAAGATCCGTTCCCGCTACCCCGCATCGACCAGATCGTCGATTCCACTGCGGAGTGCGACCTGTTATGCTTCCTGGATGCCCTCTCTGGGTATCACCAGATCAAGATGGCGGTAGAAGACGTCGAGAAGACAGCCTTCCTAACCCCGTGTGGGGTATACTGCTACACATGCATGCCATTCGGGCTGCGCAACGCAGGGGCGACCTTTCAGCGGCTGATGCACATCGCCTTGGGCCCGCAGCTCGGGAAGAATGTTGAAGCTTACGTCGATGACATCGTGGTAAAATCTTGGGAGGCCAGGATCTTGATACAAGACTTGGAGGAAACCTTCGCGAGCCTCAACGCAGTGAACCTACGGCGCAACCCAGAGAAGTGTGTGTTCGGAGTCCCCTCAGGCAAGCTCTTGGGTTTCCTCGTGTCCCACCGAGGCATCGAGGCTAACCCGGAGAAGGTCAAGGCAGTGGAAGACATGAGCCCGCCAAAGACCCTCAGAGAAATGCAGAAGCTCACGGGGCGTGTGATCGTGCTAGGGCGCTTCATCTCCAAGTTGGGGGAGCGAGCGCTACCCTTCTTCCAGCTAATGAAGAAAAAGGGGCCCTTCGAGTGGACTGAAGAGGCCGACAAGGCATTCTAGGATCTCAAGAGGTACCTGACCAGTCCACCGGTCATGGTGGCCCCGCGCCCTCAAGAGCCCCTGGTGCTTTACCTCGCCGCCACTCCCTACTCCACCAGCGCGGCCTTGGTGGCAGTCAGAGAGGAGCGTCGAATCAAGACCGCGGCAGCGGCCCGGGACAAGGCGGAACAGGAACGGGGAAGGCCCACAGAAACTGCCACAGCGGCTGAGGAGGATTAGTCGCCGCAGAGGGGCGCACCGGAGGCGGAAGAGGCCCCACTCCCAGATGGCCAGTCTCAGGAGGCCTCATTGCCTCAAGAGGCGCCAAGGTCTCCGAAGGGAGCCACCAGCACTGACGCACTCCACCTCGTTGAGCACCCAGTGTACTTCGTCAGCACGGTTCTGCGGGATGCAAGGGAACGGTACCCCATGCCTCAAAAACTCCTCCTCGTGCTACTCGTGGCCTCGCGCAAGCTGCGGCACTATTTTCAGGGTCACCCCATCAAGGTCGTCTCGTCATACCCCCTGGAGGGAGTGCTCAGGAGCCCCAATTCAGCTGGGAGGGTCGCCGAGTGGAACATAGAGCTGCAAGCATTTCAGCTCGAATTCAGCACGACCAGGGTCATCAAGGGAGTAGCGCTGGCGGATTTTGTGGCAGAATGGACAGAGGTGCCAGGCCTCAAGGCCAACGAGGATCGGTCCCTGTCCCCGGGAAGCGAGGCGCCAGAAGGCTGGGTCATGTACTTCGATGGGGCGTTCTCTAGGCACGGCGCTGGGGCTGGGGCGGTGCTTATATCGCCCACTCAGGACAAGCTCTATTACGCCGTGCAGCTCTGCTTCCAGCAAGGTGAAAAGGTCTCCAACAACATAGCGGAGTATGAAGGTTTAATAGCGGGCTTGAAGGCTGCAGCTGCCCTGGGGGTGAAGCGCCTCACCATCAAGGGCGATTCGCAGCTCCTTGTCAATTTCTCCAACAAGGTGTACGAGCCGAAGGATGAGCACATGGAAGCCTACCTTGCGGAAGTCCGCAGGATGGAGAAGCAGTTCTGGGGGTTGGAGTTGCAGCATGTGCCTCGTGGCACCAATCAGGAAGCCGATGACATCACCAAACGTGCGTCCAGGCAGTTACCTCAGGAGCCTGGCGTTTTCGAGGAGCAGCTCTTTAGGCCTTCAGCCTTGCCGTCATTATCAAACACGGCTCAGCCCCGGGAGGAGCTCCCCCGGCCACCTTCCTCAGGAGCTCCGGCCTGTGGCCCAGCCTCGGGAGCACGCCTGCTCCTAACAATGGAACCTCAGGAGGGATGTTGGATCGCGGAGCTCCGGAGCTACTTAACGCAAGGGACCCTACCGGAGAAGGAGGAGGAAGCAGAGCGAGTGGCACGCCAGGCCACGACATACTGCATCAAAGATGGAGAGCTCTACCGGAAGCGACCAAACGATGTATCCCTGTGCTGCATCTCCAGGGAGCAAGGGAAGGAACTACTAGAAGATATACACAGCGGAGACTGCGGACATCATTCATCATCACGGACCCTCATCGGCAAGGCGTTCCGCAGTGGGTTTTATTGGCCCACCGCGCTCAATGACGCCGTCGAACTAGTGAAAGCTTGTGAGGCCTGCCAGTTCCACGCCAAGCAGATCCATCAGCCAGCAGGGGGCTTGCAGACTATCCCCCTTTCATGGCCATTCGCAGTCTGGGGCCTGGACATCTTGGGCCCGTTTCCTCAGGCGCCAGGGGGCTACCCCTACCTTTACGTTGCCGTGGACAAGTTCACCAAGTGGGCTGAAGTAGAGGCTGTCCACACCATTCCCGCGGGTTCCGCAGTCAAGTTCATCAAGGGCATCGTGAGCCGGTTCAGGGTGCCGAATCGCATCATCACGGACAACGGTTCGTAGTTCACCAGTAACCTGTTCAAAACATACTGTGCTAACCTTGGAACACGGATATGCTACGCTTCAGTGGCGCACCCCCGAAGCAACGGCCAGGCCGAGCGGGCAAACGCGGAGGTCCTGAGGGGCCTCAATACCAGGACGTTCAAGAAGAAGCTGGAGGCCTGCGGCAGAGGTTGGTACGACGAGCTTCAGTCCGTGCTGTGGTCCATCCGCACCACCGCGACCAAGCCGTCTGGGGAGACCCCGTTCTTCCTGGTCTACGGAGCGGAAGCGGTCCTCCCTCACGAGATGAGACGTCGCTCCGCGCGGGTCCTGGCGTTCGACGAGGCGCAGCAGGACGCCATGCGGGGGATGGACCTCGTGCTAGGGGAGGAACGTCGCCGAGAAGCCGTGCTGTGAGCGGCGAGGTACCAACAAGCGCTGCGGCGATATCACTGCCGCAACATCTGCCCCAGGACTCTTGAGGTAGGAGACCTCGTGCTCAGGCGGGTTCTCTCCAGGGAGGGACTGCACAAGCTCTCTCCCATGTGGGAGGGCCCGTTCAAGGTTGTTCATGTTTCTAGGCCCGACTCCGCGCGCTTGGAGACTCGGGAGGGAGTGCCAGTCCAGAATGAATGGAACATCCAGCACCTCCGGAGGTTCTACCCCTAAAAAGGCCCAGAGCCTGTGAAGCAAGGCGAGTGCCTGTGAAGCTACTGCGTTTTGGAAAAGGCCCAGAGCCTGTGAAGCAAGGCGAGTGCCTGTGAAGCTATCACGTTTTGGAAAAGGCCCAGAGCCTGTGAAGCAAGGCCAGTGCCTGTGAAGCTATCGCGTTTTGGAAAAGGCCCAGAGCCTGTGAAGCAAGGCGAGTGCCTGTGAAGCTATCGCGTTTTGGAAAAGGCCCAGAGCCTGTGAAGCAAGGCGAGTGCCTGTGAAGCTATCGCGTTTTGGAAAAGGCCCAGAGCCTGTGAAGCAAGGCGAGTGCCTGTGAAGCTATCGCGTTTTGGAAAAGGCCCAGAGCCTGTGAAGCAAGGCGAGTGCCTGTGAAGCTATCGCGTTTTGGAAAAGGCCCAGAGCCTGTGAAGCAAGGCGAGTGCCTGTGAAGCTATCGCGTTTTGGAAAAGGCCCAGAGCCTGTGAAGCAAGGCCAGTGCCTGTGAAGCTATCGCGTTTTGGAAAAGGCCCAGAGCCTATGAAGCAAGGCGAGTGCCTGTGAAGCAATCGCGTTTTGGAAAAGGCCCAGAGCCTGTGAAGAAGGCAAATGCCTGTGAAGCTATCGCATTTTGGAAAAGGCCCGAAGCCTGTGAAGAAGGCCAACGCCTGTGAAGCTCGCCGCCCGTGACACTCTCACGTAATAATGAGTTGGGGCTGTACACACCCCGGAGTCTCAGGAGTGCCGGCCTCAGGCCCTGGGGCTCCCTCCCACGCCCAGTGGCAGCACTTAGCTCCACGCTGGTGAGAATACGTCGAAGACTAGATTAGGTGTCGGACGCGGCTTTTCATTTGCTTTCCGCAGTTGGCTTGTTCCTTCTCATTCAAAGTTTTATTGAAGTTGTCGCCGTCTTTGGCTTGCGTTTCTTCGACCTTTCATTCTCCTGCCTTGATTTCTCTGGTGCAAAGCCTCGCGAGGGGGGCAGCCGAGCGCCCTCGCAAGAGTCCCTATCCTAGTCATCCAAAGGGCTCGCGACCTGGGCCCCTTGCAGGAGCACCCCTCCAGTCCGTGCCCCTCGGGCACCGCGACACAGACACAAGGCCTGGGTCGGTCGCCCCCACGGCTGGGGCCGGGAACCATCCACGCGTGGGCACGTAGCCGGAAGGTACGATAAAGGAAGCAAAACGATGATTAACAGCAATAACCCATACACGCCCCCACGGGGCTCCACACTACTGTCCTTTTATGCAGGAAAAGGGAAAAGAAGAACAAATTTGGTGCAGCTCGCCTCACACCGGCCTGCAGGGA
This sequence comes from Triticum urartu, assembly GCF_003073215.2. Lineage (NCBI taxonomy): Eukaryota > Viridiplantae > Streptophyta > Magnoliopsida > Poales > Poaceae > Triticum > Triticum urartu. Next base: position 195,441,027 of record NC_053024.1, on the reverse strand, counting down.
AGCCCGAGCTGCCTCCGGAGCTCAGGCGGACTCCCTCTCGCGCTACACCAGGGCGCGACGGTGGGCGGACATGCTACCACCTCCCAAGCAGATACGACGGCGTGGAGGCTGACCGCGGCCACCGCTAGAAGAGTCGCCGCCTGAAGAAGAACCAAAGAAGCTTGAAGAACCCTGAGCGCCGCCTGCCGCGCGAGCGCTGCCCTCTCCGTCATCGCCGGAGCCGGGTTCCCAGCCGCGGTCGTCACCCTCGGGGCAACACCCTGCGCGGCGACCATCTTCCCCAAACACCCTCACGTAGAGGGTGGCATCACCATCGAACTTGAAGTGTAGGATGCACCGACGGCCCAGGCCGCGCGCGCGGGAAAACGACTGCCGACCGCGGGCCAGGGCCAGGCTCCCGGCTGCGGAGACCTCCAGTGAAACCCATGAGGCCCGGCTGCAGCAGCCGTCGGCCTGAAGCCAGAGGCCGCCCGGGGCGCCGGCCGGGAGTTCGCCAAGGAGGAAGCGAGGAAGAGGAAGCTGGGTGCTAGTCGGCTCCGCCGACCACACGACAAACTCCGGCAGCACCTCGGCAGCGCGGAAGCGCGGCATGGGGGGACGCGCAGCCGAAGCGCACCGCAGCAATCCGCCCGCCACCGTGCTGGGAAGCGTCTCCGCGGCCCGGGAAGCTGCCGTGGTGGCCACATGATGTTTCCGGGGGCGCCCTCGGCCGTGCTTGGGCGGAGGAGAGGCACGCCCAACCTGGCAAGCCTTCCCCTTCTCCGCGGCCAAAAACCTCCTCGACGGAGCCATGAAGAAGAAGGAGAAGCGAGGGGAGATAAACTAGAAGGGCGCGCGTCGATCAGTACTTATAGCTGGCGAGGGCCAACCGACGGCCTCCACGATTGCAGGTAATCATGACCCGTTTTTGCATGCAGGGACTTGTCCCATCCGTGCAGTTGCCGAGGCATCGTGGGGAAGTGGAGGCGCCCATGTCCAGTCAACCGCCACGCAGCGCCCAAGGCCGCAAGCTGTTAGGGCCCGCGGCGCTTCGCTCTTGCCCTTCCGCCTCCCTGCACCGCCAAGTCCGGGCGCGCCTGGGGCCCGGGGGCTACTGTCGACGTTCTGGGAACGGGGGTCCCCAGACTTGCCTGCCTGCGGCCTGCAGCGTGGCTCAAAGGGGTCCCAGCACAGCCCGTCTTCACCAACACAAACCCAAGACCCTCACGAGGGACCAAACCTCACGGGGCGGACGACGCGGAGCTTCCTCAGGCACGGCCTCGTCAGGCTGGCTCATGAGGAGGCGGAGAGATCAAGGCGGGGTACCTCACGAGGTGCCCGTGACGCAAGCCATGACGACTCAGGGCGCCAGGCGGGTGCCAGCCCGCGCAGCATCCTCCTTTCCTCTTTGGTGCAAAGGGGGCAAGCGCAGCCGCGGAGTACCGATGCATCAGGTAAAGGTTGCCATTTCGGTGCAACGAGACCAAGACCAGGAGGACTACGATACGGAGGTCATCGTGGAGCCCAAGACGGCGTCATCACCAGAGCTTTGTGCAGGCGAAGACTACTTTTGTCAGGATAGCTGATACTTGTTGTCCCCCTTCAAATTAGCCCGCCATTGTTGGCTCCCTTCCCGCTCGATATTTGGGAAGAGGACCAGGGCCTCTATAAATAGGACCAGCCACCCACATAGCAAAGGGGTTCGGTCGGTTGGAGGAAGCAGAGAGAGAGAGGGAGAGAGAAAGGTGACTGAACTCCTCCGAGCAGTTCATTGCCCCAGCCAAGAACAGACCCTCGCGAGGCTGTTCTTCCTTGTATTGCTCATCATCATCAGCCCAAGAGGCAATCCACCACACCACACACTGGAGTAGGGTATTACACCACAACGGTGGCCTGAACCAGTATAAACCCTGTGTCTCTTGTGTTGTTCTTTCCTTAGTTTTAGATCCTAGCATGGCGGAGGGGTGCAGGTAGGTAGGAGGCGAAATCTCCGCGCGCACCCCGGTGTTCGAACCTCAAGGGTCTGCCGGAACCCGAAATCCGACAGCCGGGTCACTTCTCCAATCCCTTGGAAAACTTCATTGCAGCTTCGGCCCGTTTGGCGGCTCTCCCGATGGAGGCCGACTCTCCGGCGGCGATCGAAACACGAAGGGTGAGAGAACTTCTTCAAATGGCTTTGGTGCAGCAGGATGCATACTCTTACAGTAGAGATAGGATCCATTCAACCCCTCGCCCAAGCCGGAGACCAAGCTATAGTAGGCATATGGATTCAGCTGACATGTCAAGCAATGCTCAACGCCGCAACCGGCCGCACAGGCATGAGCCAAGATAGGCTGGAGCCCTTAATTTGGCAGATCAGGAGAGGATCCGACAAGAAGCTGAGCGAGTGGTTCAATTGGCAGCAGAGCAGGCGGCTCACCAGACTTTTCCTGCTTATCCAGCAACCTCAGTTGAGGCAGGAGTGGCCACGAGAACCGGAGGTGTCCCTTGCCTGGTGCCTACCATACGTAATGAGCGTTTGCCAAAGGACTTCAAGGGGCCTCGTAAGGTGCCTAATTACATGGCCGACTTGCAGCCTGGGGCCTGGATTGAGAGTTATGAGATGGCCATGGAGCTGTTGGAGGTCAGCAACGTGGCAATGGCTAATATTTCACCATGATGTTGGATGGAACGGCTCGTACTTGGCTAAAAGGGTTGCCCCCTAATCCCATTGGCTCATGGGTGGAATTAAAAGCCCGGTTCATTCAGAACTTCAAGGACACATGCAAACAACCTATGTCAATCGTGGACCTGACCAATTGTGAACAAGAGGAAGGTAAGTCCACAACCCATTGGGTGCGCCGGGTCAAGGAGATAATTCATTCATCTGATAAGATGGATGCCGGCTCAGCAGTCTTAATGTTGGAGAAAAATTGCCATTTTGAACCTCTGAAGCAGAAGGTGGGGTGGCTTAAACGTGACTGCAATGACATGGGCCAGTTGATGGCGGTTCTCGTCAAGTATGCTGATTCTGATAGTACCAAGGACCCTGTGTATGATGAAGAAAAGATAGGGAAGGGAAAGAAGAACGGCAACAGCAAGGGTCACCAACATAACCCGACAAATCAAGGAGGTAATAAATGTAAGGCTGATGAATTTGTGGCTAACACCAATGCGCAGGGCAATAATCAACGACGCAAGGGTAGGCAACCCCCTCGGTCGGGCGGGTCAGGTCCCCCCCTTGAGCAACTGTTGAATGAACCTTGTCCAAGAAACGGCACCCGGGAGAAGCCAGCCACCCATCTGTGGAAGGACTGTACAATCATGAAGGCATTCAAGAATTCAAATGCATTCGATGGAAGTCATGGCCCTGGCGGCGGTTCAGGTGGAGGCGGCTTTCATGGCCCGGGCGCCGGATCAGGTGGAGGCGGTTTTCACGGTCAGGGACAAGCGGGTAACCAAGGAGGTTATAATCCACAACCCGGCCAAGGTAATCAGCAGCAATCCGGATATCAGAGCAACCCGAAATAGTTGAATAGTGGGCAATACCATGTGTTTACCACTAGCTTGTGCAAGCGGGACCAAAAGCTTCACAAGAGGGTTGTCAATGCCGTTGAGCCGGTGATCCCGCGTTACTTATGATGGTCAGAACAGCCTATTGTGTGGAGCAGAGACGATCATCCTCCCCGGGTTGACAATCCGGGTCACTTGGCCTTGGTAGTAGCGCCTCAGGTTGGTGGATATAAATTCACTAAGGTGCTCATGGATGGGGGCAGTAGCATCAACATCCTCTACTATGAGACGTTTCGCCGGATGGGCTGACTGACAAGAGTCTTAAGCAATCTAACACTGTTTTTCACGGTGTGGTACCTGGCAAATCGGCATACCCAGTTGGCAAGATTGAACTGTAAGTAGCCTTTGGAGATGAATATGATTTCAGAGCAGAGAAATTAACCTTTGAGGTGGTTAAGATCAAAAGTCCATATCATGCTTTGTTTGGACGGCCGTCTTATGCCAAGTTCATGGCTCGGCCGTGTTATGTGTATCTGCAACTCAAGATGCCGGGTTATAAGGGCACCATTACAGTACATGGAAGCCGGAAAATATCCCTGGAGTGTGAAGAAGGGGATGCAGCATACGCTGAGTCTGTTTGTGCAACAAAGGAGCTAAAGTTTTACAAAGATAATGTTGACCCGGCAGATATGACGTCTCTAAAGAAGCCAACAACGGAGCATGAACCGGTGTTGAAATTCAAGTCAGCTGATGACACCAAGGCGGTTGATTTTGTGCCCGGTGACTCATCCAAGCAATTCATCATCAGTGCCAATTTGGATCCAAAATAGGAAAGCACGCTCATCGAGTTCATCCGTGAGAACCGGGACATCTTTGCATGGAAACCTTCTGACATGTCGGGTGTCCCGAGGGAACTCGCTGAGCACACTCTCAATATTGATCCAAAGTTTAAACCGGTCAGGCAGTTTCTCCGATCACTACTAGGAAAAGGGCTATAGATGAAATTGACACTAATGGCGCACCAGAGAAGTGGTGCGCCACTACTATATACTAATGGCGCACCATGTGCCGATGCGCCATTAGTGTGGCAGACACTAATGGCGCACCAGACACAAGGTGCGCCACTAGTAACAATTTTTTTTTCATTTTTCCAAACATACTAATGGCGCATCCAGGCAAAGTGAGCCATTACTAGTTCTAACTAGTAATGGCGCACCAGCCATAGAGTGCGCCACTACTGTATTTTTTTATTCTTTTTTTTGTAAAACTACTAATGGCGCACCGTGGCACAGTGTGCCATTACTAGTTTAAACTAGTAATGGAGCACTATGCCACGGTGCGCCATTAGTATATATATATATATATATATTTTATTTTTTTGCAAAACTACTAATGGCGCACGACCAGCAGGTGCGCCATTAGTATGTTGAGTTACTAATGGCGCATGGCTGGGTGGTGCGCCATTAGTAACCTGGGACCAGCTAGATATTTTGGACAGCCACACCTACACACTCACTTTCCCCACTTCATTCCCTCCACCTCCTTCTCCAAGCTTGTCGGCTGCCTCCTCCTCCTCACCTCATTTGCACCATAGATTCGTCAAAATTAAGTAGTGAAATTACCTTTTTTGATAGGTAAGTAAGGGGAAAGCTATCTTCATGTTGTAGATCTACCTTTTTTCTCCCTAGCTCGCTCCAACAACGTGCACATGCACTTTTTGTGGCCTAGCTAGATCTATGTATGTTTGTGGTGTTGCATATATGTTTGTGTTTGCAGGTACCGGTATTTGAAATGCGATAGTTGCCAATATTTTGCCAGAATGTTGATTCATTTCCGTTTCGGCGAGAATTTTGGCACTATGCATTCTTTTTTGGTCCTATTTTTAGGGAAAGTCATGCCAAATTTTTTCTTGGTTCTAAAATATCATTTTGCTCTACCCCGCAGGCGACCATGGTCCGCACGATGACCGAAGGCATCGTGAATAGGTTTTTGAGCTCCGCGAAGGCCGAGATGCTTCAAAAGAACGAGACGGAGATAAGATGTCTGTGTTGAAGATGCAAGCTGAAGAGCCTTATTGCGGACCCAGATTCCGGGCAGGTGCGGGACCACCTGCTCTTGCATGGTTTCATGGATGGCTATCGGTGGCAAGGTGATGAAGATGACTATGAAATCGTCCATGGGGGCCGGGCAAGAAATGAGGAAGGGCAGCAAGACAACCACCGCGGCTCGGGCGGGCGAGAAGACGAAGAATCTCCAGGACATGATCACGACGGTGATGCTGTACACAGTCATCATGTAGAAGATGCCGGACATGATGATGAGGAAGATGCCGGAGCAGATGAAGGGCATGATCATGAAGATGAAGATGCCGGCAGAGCAGACGACGATGGACCATCGATGGGCTGGGTGCAGGACCCTCATATTCAAGAGCTGCTTCTCAAGCAGACGGATAACGCAAGAGCTATCGCCCGAGAGAAAGCCAAGCTGGATCAACTGGAGATAGACGCGGTTACTCCATTGTATGAAGGATCCAGGCCCGAGGATACCCGCCTGAAAGTAATGCTCATGGCTCTGGAGATGAAGGTAAAACACAAAATGACCGATGCATGCTTCGACAAGAACATGTCATTCTGGCATGAACGTCTTCCCAAGGGGAACAAGTGCCCTACCAGTTTCAAGGAGGCGAAGAAAATCGTGTGTCCTCTGGATTTACCGCACGTGAAATACCATGTGTGCATGAACAATTGCATCATTTATCGGGACGAGCACGCGGAGTCTACCATATGTCCGGTGTGCGGCGTCACTCGATACAAGAAGAGGAAGAAAGCTCCTCGAAAAGTGGTGTGGTACTTTCCGATCACTCCTCGTCTGTAGCAGTATTTCACGGACCCTAAGGTAGCAAAGCTCCTGCGTTGGCACGCGGATAGGGAGGAGAAGAAGCGAGAAGATGACGCAAATGATCCGGAGATAAATAAAAAAGATAAGATGCTGAGTCACCCTAAGGATGGGAGCCAGTGGCAAGCGTTGAACTTCGAACACCCAGAATTTGGGAAGGATCCAAGGAACATCGTGATGGGCGCGAGCACCGATGGAGTCAATCCGTTTGGCAGCCAGAGAAGCACACATAGCACCTGGCCTGTGTTTGTGTGGATGTACAACCTTCCCCCTGGTTGTGCATGAAGAGGAAGTACATTCACATGAGTATGCTAATTGAAGGGCCGAAACAACCAGGGAACAACATCAATCTGTATCTGGGGCTCCTGAAAGAGGAGCTAGACACGTTGTGGAAAACGCCAGCCAATACGTGGGACGCCGCAGAGAAAGAATATTTCCCTATGAGAGCCGCACTGCTCACGATGGTGCATGACTATCTCGGTTATGGATATCTCGCGGGGCAGGTGGTCCATGGATTTTCTGGATGCGTCAGGTGCATGGATGACACAATGTATCGCCAGCTAGATAGAGATCCCGGGTCTTTGAAAACCGTGTTCATGGGACATCGAAGGTGGCTTCGCGACGATGACCCATGGAGGAAATGCAAGGATCTGTTCGATGGTGAAACCGAACCCAGAAGACGCCCACGTATGAGGAGCGGCGAGGAAATAGATGAGCTGTTGAAAAATTGGAAAGATTGCCCGCTGCCGGGAAAGAAGCAAAAGGCGCCAGAGCCGGGAAAGAAGTTGTTACCTCCGATTCGACCCGCTGGGGCAGACGAAGAAGAAGAGATGACCCTCAACACATGCGTAAGCTGGCCCCTGCTTTGGCCGAAGAGCTAGATTCGTTTGGGGGCGGGGGACACCACCCCACAGACAAGACCGCCAGTCGTGCCGGCGCCAAGCCATGGCAAGAATGCCACAACGCTACCGGACATGCCGGACATCCCTATGGCACAGGATCCGGACATGCATATGGCACAGGATCCGGACGACGACGACAACGACGACGGTACATTTACCAACGTCGATAAGTACTTTGCCGAACATGGGTATGGTGACGAGTTCTGCGGGCCTCCTTCTCAAGAACCCAACCAAGACAACCGCGATCTAGCTGGTACGGCGGAGAAACCCAGTTGCAACAGGCGTCGTCTGGCGTTCAGTTCTCAGGAGACGCCTCCAGCTGCCGCCTTCACCGAGCCTCAGATAGCTGAGGTGCCAAATATTATCAGCCCCAACACACTCAAGAAGGCGGTCTGTGAGCAGAACTCGGTCCCATTACAGCAGATCAAGAAGAAGGGATGGAAACGAAAGGCTAAAAAGGGCGCCGGTGCGAGCCAACCGGCACCGAGTACGATCCGTGCTCAGGACGGGCCACCTTCACCTAAGGATATCTCGATGAGGGTGCATGTGGCGGGTAGGGCGATGCTACCGACAAATATGCTCAATGCTGCAACCAGTGCTATGTGGAGTCTGCATGACAGTGTTCTTTCTTTGGAGAAGCGGCGTCTCAGAGAGAATGATGTGGCATACCTAGTTTTCGTGGCCAAGGTGCCAGAGGGCAAGGGCTTTGTCGATGGCGCCATCGGGGGTACGATCGTCCTGTGGTTTGATGACATCTTTGCTATGTTTAACCTTCATCCGTTGCACTACACCTTCGTTCGGCTATTTTCGCGGAGTATGGAGATGCGGATCATTAGAGACAGGACCCCGGACATTGTGATAGTCGACCCCTTCTACATGCGTGCCAAGCTCTTGGGCAGCGCTGGGGACCGCCAAGTCGCGAGTTCACACCTCGAAGGCGTCATTCTGGCAAACCAAGATAAGGATAACTTCCTCGTGTCTTACTTTCCCGAGTAAGTCATCCCTTAACCGCCCCGAAACAAATGATTTCTTAGATTTTGATCGTTCTTTCTTTTTTCTAACATTCTGTGTTCTGTGCAGTGACACACATTGCACACTCATGCTCTTAAGCCCGAAATGTTCCATGGCCACGTATTTCGACCTGAACCGTGACTCCAAGATAGACTACACAAATATCAAGAAAGTTCTTGATGATGTTCTCCCCGGCTACGCCAAATCTGGAGGCACCTTCACCAGGTCAGTTCATAGGTACGGCAGGCACGTGTTCGCCCATAATACTAAGTTTTGCTGCATCAAGAAGCCGCCTGGCGGTCAGAAGGATGCCTACTACGCCCTCCATCACATGCGGGCGATCGTACGGGACCATCATCACCTTATGCTACCAGATAATCTCAAAGATTGGGCCGCGAGCTTGTCTGCAATCCAGGACGCGGACATCAGACAAGAATTCTTTCGCATCCAGTCGGAGTGAGCGGAAATCATCCATCAAGATGTCCTTCATACCTCGGGGCAGTTCTACCTCAGATATCAACCATCCAACAATGAGATAGACACAACGCTACAAATGCAGGCTGACAACACCCGTGATTTCATGACCATCACGACAGACAGCGGCTTCATCCACGCTCCGGTCCCATGAGTCGAGTCGAAAGTAGTGATGCTATGTGTAGTTCTGAAACATTGATTGATGTAATCGATGCTATTTATTAGTAGGACCATGAATCGTGCTATTAATGTCTTGCTTTTCTCTTCCGATCCTTTTGTTGCATACTTATATATTGCTTATGTATTGTCTGTTGTTTGGCTTGTGCATAGAGATGCCGTCGTATGTCGTGTACAAGGGTAAGGTTCCCGGAGTCTACGACGACTGGGAGGAGTGTCGGAGACAGGTTCACCGTTTCAGCGGTAACAGTTACAAAGGGTACACCACTAGGGCGAAGGAGGAATCTAGATACGCCCGCTATCTAGCGGGAGAGAGGAGGGAGCGTTGGAGGAACCGGATGAAGACCAGTTTCATCATGATGATGCTCATCGTGATGACCGCAACCCTCTTCTATGTGATGGTAGTTTAGATGATTGATATCGACTTATAATGTGAAGACAAACTCGATACTCGCGGTCTCGAGACTTATAATGTTCTATCTTTGTTCGGTCTTTTGAATTCGGAGACTAATATGATGAATTATATTCGGAGACTAATCTTCTATTGTATTCGATGAATCTACTATTGTTGTGTGGTGCTGTCTATATTCTGTCCAATAATATATTTTGTAACCTGTGCAAAAATCAGAAAAGTAAAAAAAACCTAATATTCATACTAATGGCGCATCACTTCAAAGTGCGCCATTAGTATGCCAAACGATACTAATGGCGCATCACTACACGGTGCGCCATAAGTATGCCAAAGGATACTAATGGCGCATCACCCCACAGTGCGCCATTAGTATGCCAAAGCACATGGGTAAATATGGCCCCCTAGGAGGCATGCTAATGGTGTTGGTCTATACTAATGGCGCACGGCATGGTGCGCCATTAGTATACCAGATACTAATGGCGCACCAGTGCTGCGCCATTAGTATATAATACTACTGGCGTGGTACTAGTGGCGCACCAGTAGTGCGCCATTAGTAGGAAAAACTGGTGCGCCACTAGTAGGCCTTTTCCTAGTAGTGGATGATTCAACAAGGAAAGGCGTAAGGCCATCGGAGAAGAGGTGGCACGGCTCTTAGCGGCCGGGTTCATTGTGGAAGTCTTTCACCCAGAGTGGTTAGCTAACCCGGTGTTGGTACTCAAGAAGAATGGCACCTGGCGTATGTGTGTGGATTACACCGATTTAAATAAGGCTTGTCCAGCTGACCCTTTCGCTCTCCCCCGTATTGATCAGATCATTGATGCTACGGCGGGTTGTGCGCGTCTGAGTTTTCTGGATGCCTATTCAGGTTATCATCAAATCAAGATGGCAGTCAAGGACCAAGAGAAGACAGCTTTCATCACCCCGTTTGGAGCCTTCTGCTATGTGTCTATGCCCTTCGGGCTCAAGAGTGCCCAAGCAACTTATCAATGGTGTATGAAGAATTGCCTTCACAATCAGATTGGGCATAATGTTCATGCTTATGTGGATGATATCATGGTAAAATCCAGGAAGGAGGAAACCTTGGTCACATATCTGAAAGAGACCTTTGATAACCTCCGGGTCTACAAAATGATGCTTAACCCGGCCAAGTGTGTTTTTGGAGTCCCAGCTGGCAAGCTCTTGGGCTTTTTGGTGTCCAACCGAGGTATTGAAGCTAAACCGGAGAAGATTAAGGCAATCACATCCCTGGCCAAGCCAACATGCATCAATGACGTTCAAAGGCTGGCGGGTCGTGTTGCTGCTTTGAGCTAGTTCATAAGCTGGTTAGGGGAGAAGGCGATGCCTTTGTATCAGATGATGAAGAAAACGGATGATTTTGTTTGGAGCGATGCTGCAAACTCTGCCTTTGAGGATCTGAAGAAACAGCTTGCTGAGCCGCCGGTCCTTGCTGCTCCCGTTGAGAAAGTGCCGCTATTATTATATGTAGCCGCCAACTCACGAGCTGTTAGTGTGGCAATTGTGGTGGAGCGCAAGGAGGTCGGCAAGGAGCATCCGGTTCAACGGCCGGTTTACTACATCAGTGAGGTGTTGATTGAATCTAAACAAAGATATCCACATTGGCAAAAGCTTGTATATGGGGTGTTCATGGCGAGCCGGAAGCTAAAACATTACTTTCAGGGTCACCCATTCACTGTGGTTAGTTCTGCTCCTTTGGGAGACATCATTCAAAATAGATAAGCCACTGGACGAGTCGCCAAGTGGGCTATTGAGCTTGGGTCTCATGGGTTGAAAGATGTAGATGCCGGAGGAGAAACCAGACAACACATAGTGGACTATTCACTTTGATGGGTCTAGACAATTGGAAGGCTCGGGGGCTGGAGTTGTTTTAACCTCCCCTCGGGGTGACAAATTTTGTTATGTGTTGCGGCTGATGTTTCCTTGCAATAACAATGCAGCGGAGTATGAAGCGTTGCTCCATGGTCTTCGAATGGCTAAAGAGATGAGCCTGAGCCGGGTCCGGTGTCTTGGCGACTCAGATTTGGTAGCTCAACAGGTGTCAGGCAAGTGGGATTCCAAAGATCCTCTCATGGCGGCTTATCGCCGTGAAGTTGATGCTGTTGCAGGGCATTTTAAAGGTTATCAGGTGGAACACATTGACCGTAGGAAGAATGAGGAGGCTGATGCTTTAAGCCCGTTGGGAACTCAGCATAAGCAGGTGCCACCTAACACCTTTTTGGATGTGTTGCATAACTCGTCTGTTAAGTTACCTACAGAATAAGAACTAGCCATTCCTGACCCGGAGGCGCAGTTGATGGCGGCTCTTCACGTCATCCCAGATTGGACAGTACCGTTTTTGGCTTACATGACCCGGGGCGAGCTGCCAGCGGATGAGACCCTGGCCCGATAGATAACCCGGCGGTCTAAGTCAATGACGATTTATGACGGAGAACTATACCATCGCAGTGTTTCTGGAGCGTTTCAGCGGTGTGTTTCCCCTGAAGAAGGCCAAGAAATACTTCGTGAGATCCATGAAGGTGATTGTGGTCATCACGCCGGGTCAAAGTCTCTGGTGGCCAAAGCTTTTTGTCATGGTTTTTATTGGTTGATGGCTCACGCTGATGCAGAAGACCTGGTCAGTAGATGTGATGGATGGAAAAAATTCACACAACGAGCACATGTGTCGGCTCAAGAGTTACGGATGATTCCAATCACTTGGCCGTTTGCGGTCTGGGGGCTTGACATGGTTGGACCTTTCAAAAGGTCTAAGGATAAAAAGACACATCTTTTAGTGGCAGTTGACAAATTCACAAAGTGGGTTGAGGCAGAACCAGTGAGTAAGTGTGATGCGGCCACAGCGGTTCAATTCATGAAAAAAGTGATCTTCCGTTTTGGTTTCCCACACAGCATTATCACTGACAATGGCACTAATCTATCCCAAGGGGCTATGGAGGAGTTCTGTCAGCGCGAGCATATCCGGCTTGACGTTTCATCTGTAGCTCATCCTCAATCTAATGGTCAGGCTGAGAGAGCAAATCAGGAAATCTTAAAAGGTCTCAAGCCCCGGCTTATGGTTCCCTTGCAGTGAACGTCGGGTTGTTGGGTAGAGGAGTTACCCTCGGTGCTGTGGAGTATCAACACCACCCCTAACAGATCTACAGGTTACACACCTTTCTTCATGGTTTATGGAGCAGAAGCAGTGTTACCTAGTGACATCCGTCATGACTCGCCCCATGTGGTGGCTTATGTTGAAGCTAACAATGAACAAGCTAGACAGGATGCACTTGACTTGTTAGATGAGGAAAGAGACTTAGCAGCGGCTCGATCAGCAATTTATCAACAGGACCTGCATCGTTATCACAGCCGTCGGGTTAAGTCCGGGACTTTTCAAGAAGGTGACCTGGTGCTCCGGCTCATCCAAGATTTATCAGATGCACACAAGCTATCCCCACCTTGAGAAGGACCTTTTGTGGTCAGCAAGAACTTAAACAACGGGTCATATTACCTCATTGATGTTCGCGAGCACAAAGACTCGCGTAAGTCAGAAGAGGAGACCCGCCGGCCGTGGAACATTGCTCAACTTGGGCCATACTACACCTGAGCCACCGGCTCTCATCATGTACATACGATGATGTTATATATATATTATGATAAGTAATAAAGCAGGACCATCGGTCTCTCTTCTTTTCAGAAAGATTACACATCTTTATTATTCTTTATTACTATTTTCAAATGACTATTAAGGAGCTGATCATATTTGAATCAAGTCTAACCTTTTTTGGTCCGGCTTATGATCGTATTCGAATCTAGCTACAACTATCATGGTCACTTGGGGGCTTCCTGTTCAAACATAGGTCGTATTCGAACCAAAGAGAACATAGCCGTCGTAACCCTTTTGATCGGCTCAAAGCCAAACTCACTAGGGGGCTTCTTGATCGTATTCGAATCACAGCTTAACCCCTTTTGGGTCCAACTTGGATCGTAATCGAATTAGGGTCATTAAAAACCTCTCAAGGTCATTTGGGGTCTTCCTGTTCAAAGATAGGTTGTATTCGAACCAAAGAGAACATAGCTGTCGGTACCCTCTTGATCGGCGCAACGCCAAAGCCACTGGGGGCTATATGGTCGTATTCGAACCTTAGCTTAACCCCTTTGGTCCGGGTTACTGATCATATTCGAATCAGAAACCCCCAACCTTTAATTACAAGGTTAATTTTGTTTACCACTTGTTACTTGCCTTATTTTTTGTTGTCTCAATTTCACAAATAATCAGTATGGTCTTTTCACCGGCTGTACTATTTAACAACAAGCCACCAGGGCATGATAATCTTTGAGTATTCAGAAGCATTGACTTCTCAAAAAGGACCGGATTATCAACATCATCACCCGGGTCATTTAAAATCGGTGGTCAAGAGGTCAAAGGTACAGGTGTGGCTATTGTTTATGAACAGTTGCTTTCTGTATTAATCAAAGGTTCTTTCAACCTTGTTTTCTTTTTACATCTAGTTTTATTTTTTACTATGATAAATATATTGGCTATAAACCGGGTGTTCTAACCCGTTTGGTACTAAGCCGCCAAGCCAGCTGTCTCCTTTTTATCTACAGGAACAGAGTTGAAGTATTGCAGGGACAACCATAAAAGTGATGCGTATATTAACATCAGAAAAGCACAGAGTAACACACGGTGTCTTATGCGCGATGGCTTAGGCAGAACATGCAGTGTTTTCAAAAACTAATCTATTACAAGACTTTTACAAGCCCATGAAGATGGTCATCACTCCTCCCTCGCCGGTTCACCGCCCTCTGCTGATTGAAAGCTGGGTTTTGACCAATCAAAGCCGTTCACAGCAATAAATTCTGCTTCTTCATCAATCAGGTCAGTCGGATCAACTTCCGGGGCAAATGTATGTTCATGAACAGGCGGGATTAAATCGATCACTTTGTAGGAGGGAGTCGCCATCTTCTTATTATCCAACTCAAAACCCGGCTGATACTTGTCGATATTGGTTTCATCTCCAAGAATAGTCGCCTGCGGTCGAACTCTGCGCACGCAAGCCACGAAGTCATCTTGGTCAAAGGGAGATCCGTCTTCCTTCACGGTAGGATACCCTCTGGCTATGTCCGCCGGTTCTAGATCTGGCACCCAAGCCTTGGAGCGGCTCAGGGAAGTCAAAGCTCCAGCTCTAGCACAGGAGCGCTTCACTTCTTAGAACCTGGCGGGTAAGATTGACAGCTTTTTTAAGACGTCGCTGAGCCGGTTGGGTCCTTGATTAACAGGAGAGATAGGAGCAAGTGCCCGTTGAGCGCCAATATACAATTGCTCCACTAAGGTATACACCGCCTTCAGTCTAATCGCATTGTCTTGGCTCAGATTCTTGCTTCGTGGGCCTGCACATATTTTGTAAACAAAGAGTCAGCTGGCGGTTCATATTTCGGATCAACAGAAAATTCACAATATCAAATACAGATGGCTTACCAAAGATGGCGGCCACCATTTGAGACACCCGGTCCTTTAATCCGGTCAGCTCTGTTGTAACCTCTTCAAGGGCTTCCTCAGCTTTCTCGACGCGTTGTGTCAACAAAGTTTTTTCCTCGGCCCAGTTTTTCTTCTTGACAGTCAAGCTGGTTTTCAAATTTTCCGTCTCAGCAAGACTCAGTTGCAGTTTTGAGTCAGCAGATTTGATTTCTGCCTCCTGATCCGCCAGCCGGGTCTTTGCATCAGTTAATTGCAAGCTCAGTTCAGATAAGGCATTCTGCAAAACATACCCAGACGAGCCAAGATTTCAATTAAAGTTTAAAGATTCAAGTCTCGAGCGCCTTTGTACTGCAAAACCACTTGACACTTGGGGGCTAATGTATGCCAAATCAATTTCTTATGACTCTAAAATACTTCAAGTCCCAAATACTTTACAAAGTAACAACACTTGGCACTTGGAGGCTAATGTATGGTATTCAGCAAAGTTTCTCAAGGTTAAGCCGGATTACATTATTTGTTGGATTCAGTACAAGACAGTTATAAAAATCAAAGAGACGGCTCATTTACGGTCAAATGAACCGGCCCTTGGGGACTATAGGTGAAGCTTTGTTCTATTTTATTGAACTCCAGAAAAATTTAAAGGTAAAGTCTAAGCCTATCATAAAGTCTACAGATCATTCCGGTTTTCTCATAATATGAAGACTTGGGAGCTGGCAGAATATAAGTTGAAAGAACGTACCTCGTACTTCAGCTGCAGCTGCTTGATCATTTCAATCTCCGAGTCACGGCTTGAGTGCACATGGCTGAGATAGCCGGATAATATATCATTGGCATTCAGATGGTCATAATGCGAAATATCAAAACGCACTTTTTGTCACTCCAGCGCCTCTTGTTTCGCAGTATGATGAGCCAACACGGTGGGATTCCTCGGCTTAACAAAGCGGCTCCCAGTGATCAGAACGTCTTGAGAAGACGGTGATGGCGGGTTAGCCGAGCTGCATGGACCAGTGGCAGAAGGATTAACAGTGGTTTCGTCAAACGACGGCTCAGGAGGATTTGCTTCTGCATTGACAGGCGGGTCTTCTGGAGTATCAGTTAACGGAGGAGAAGATGGCATGGCCGGTTCAGGGATAGGAACTGGAGGGTCTTCCACCGGCTTAGTTGCTTTTGCCTTCTTGGATTTAGCTTGACCGCTAAGAGAAATATTATGAGACTATCAGTATAAAGATACAACTTGAAAAACACGAAGGAAAGAGGATTTTTTTCCTTACCCAGGGGCAGTCTTGAAGGCCGGAAATTGGGTCTGAAACGAGTCGCCAGAAGAGCGAGACACCTCCTGCAAAGATAAGGTAAAGTTAAGTAATGCAAGGGAAAGGATCCATTAAGCAGAGAGTCAAAACAAAGAAGTAAACCTCATTCCGGCGCTTGTGGGGAGTTTGTTGAAGAACAACAAGCGGTTTATCATCATTCCGGGCCTGACGGCGGCTTTCATGTTGCTGCTTTTTCAAAAGAAAATGAGGGTCTAGATAAGCTAAAGGGTGTGAAAACCTTACTTTTCGGGTTATGACTCGAAGTTTATGTCTTGGCAAATGGGCTGAGTCAGAGGAAATAGTTACCTCTTCTTCCACAGTCTGACTGGCCCCAGTGTCATCCTAGTAATGATTAGTGTTAATAAGATTATTAAAAAGTTGGCCAAGGGAGTCAAGGGCTACATCCGACTCAGAAGTATCGTCAAGCTTCATCATGTCTTCAGCGGTGCTCTTCTTCTTCTTTTTAGACCTCCGGGTCGTCTTCTTGGCGTTTATGGCGGCGACTCTCGCTTTCTTGGCAGCTTGGTCATATTTAACTTTCCAGAAATCAGATTTGGCCTGCAAACAGGTAAAAACAAGATGAAAGGTCAGGCAAGTATTAAACAATACGGCTGGGAAAAATACAAAGGAGAGAGATCAAAGTTTCCTTACTTCTGGCACCGGGTTAAGCTTGTAGAAGGGGTTTAACCCGACGGTGCTGCAGTCTTCGTATTTTCCGTTCACCAGAAGAGTTGACATTGAAACAATATCTTATTCCGTTAGTTGAATGGAGCTGTGACGAAAAGAGTCATCTGGGCCTCCACCATACTCGTACATCAATTTTGATCGACGGCTTAGAGGGATAACCCGCCATGAGATCCAGCAGCGTGTCAGGTCAACTCTGGTTAAGCCGTTCCCTAATAAGGCGTTAATCCTTTTTATTGATGGGATCAGCCTCTTGCGTTCGGCAGCAGTAAGCTTCTCAGGGAGAGCGAATTTGGAGTCAAGATGCTCGGCGCGATAACCCGGTAGTGGCTTCTCGTTTGCTGGTGAAGTGTCTTGACAATAGAACCAAGTCTGGTTCCAGTCTTTTGGATGACTCGACAAGACTATGAGGGGGAAGACAGCGCCCTGCCAACGCTGAATTGAGATGGCTCCAAGCTCCAAGCTAAGGCCGTTGGTGCACTCGTTCTGCCGGTTCAGATAAAAATACTCTATAAACAGTTCCACGGTCGGCTCTTCCTGAAGGTACACCTCACAGAGCACTTGGAACTTGCAGATATTGGATATGGAATTGGGCACGATATCTTGAGGGTGGAGTTTGAAAAAATGGAGGACATCTCTGAAAAATTTGGAGTCGGGCGGTGAAAAGCCATGGTTCATGTGGTCAGTAAAGACAATGACTTCACCATTTTTTGGATTGGGTCGTTCTTCCTCCGGGTCAGGTGCACGGTAAGACATGACATTTTTTACTGGCAAAAATCCTATGGAGAAGAACTCCTTCAAACGTTCCCCAGTTACGGTTGAGGGAACCCAGTTGCAGACAGTCGGCGGTTTGGATGGCATGGTGTTTAGAAAACACACTGAAAGGAAGGTAACATGCCGGTTCAATTCAACAAATATGATGAAAGTACAAGATTATACAGAGGAGTAATGGCGGCTTAATTAAGGGCTAACGTCATATAGGGAAAAGTAAGCCGGCACAATAAGCCGCCATGACTACAGACATTTGAGAAATACTAGCAGTAGAATTGATTAAGTATAGAGACAAACAGGTTTCTTAACTTCTGGATATTACTATGGATCAAATGGCCGTTCAAAATGACAAACTTTCTAGACCTAAAAATATAGCTCAGATGAGTTCATCAGCCCTGAGAAGACGTCTGTGCAAAGGAAAGGGATCTACTAACATCTAAAATGGATGAGAAACAACTATCGCTTACGTTCTGCACTACTTTTAGATCAAAGGAGGGTGCGGTAAAAGAAGTTGCAACAAATCTACGACGAACAGCGAAGAACACAAGAAGGAAACCTCCTGAACCCTAATGTAGATCTATGGGGGTGAGAAGGTGAGAGCTTACGGGTGCGGAGTTGCTGCGGAGGATCGTCGCCGTTCTCTGGACAGAATCAGGGTGATACAACGGCTGAGCTTGAGGACGACGATGAGCAATGCGGCGGTGGTGGAGCTCGAGCGACAGGAGGGTTGCGAGAGGAAGGAGATGAAGAGGAGAGAAGAATGAGAAAAGGCCGAGGTGTGCCTATTTATAAGGGAAAAGGTGAACAGACGGGTGCGAAAATCGAGGAAGACCCAAATGATGATTATCCAACCAAACAGACGCCTCGATTCTCGGGAGGCATTAAAGATGAAGATCCGTTGAGGGATCACCTCATAAAAGTTTTTTGTGTTTTCAAGAGATGACGTCATGGCGGGTTACAAAAACTTCTGTGAGGATAATAAGATGGATTTTGTCTTAGTGTTGAAGATTGACAAAGAACAAAGTTCAAAGTCAACCTGGGGCCTAATGTTGGGGATATAGCTATCAGTTATGACCCGCCCAGGAGGGGCTGGGTCAGCCTCAATTGCGGGTTACAAAGGAAGCCTAGTAAACATTCAAGACGATAGTTTATCAAATCTTATAGAAGGACTAAAGGCCTAGAGGCGGCTTAAGGCCCAATATTGTAAACCGCCATATATAAGGAAAGACTTGTAAAGAAAGGCATGTAAAAGAAGTCACCGAGCCAGACACAATTTATGAGCCGGCCGGGACTCTGTAGGCCACCAGGCGTCAACCCGTGTATATAAGGGGACGACCCGGTGGCGGCTTAGGACAAGAAAACAAGAGATCGAGAACCAAGCCAGCGAACTAGCCTCTTGGTAATCGACACCCCAGCAATACCAACACAACTAGACGTAGGCTTTTACCTTCATCGTAAGGGGCCGAACTAGTATAAAACCTCTCGTGTCCTTTGTCCCGATTAACCCCTTTTAGCTTCCTAGTTGCGATGGCCCTACGACTAAGTCCTGCCGTTAGGACATCTGCCGTGACAATTCCACGACAGAAAGGGACAAGACACATACTGTATTGTTGCTACTAAGGATAAAATGATGGTTTCTTTATCACACTTAGATGATAGTTTTACTGTCTACATTCTGCCACCATGCTTATTGCAATGCTCTGTTTGACATAAACTTAATACTTCACATGATGGATAGTGGTCTTGGGGTGGAGTATTAGTTGTAGATGTAGTTGGATAACGGTCTATATAGCATAGACGTAATACCTATATGAGATTATACCATGAATGATCATAGTCATAAATATAAATATTGCAATTTAATTGTTGCCCAATAGTAATTCGTTTACCACACTAAACTTGTCAGCTGGGAGAGATGCCACTAGTGAACCTATGGCCCTGAGGCTCTATTATTCTTTACTGAACACATCACAAAAAATACCATTCTTTGTTGTGCCTTATTATTTATTTTACATATCTATCAATTACTACCATACTATCAAATGTAATCTTGTAACTAGCAGGATAAGAAGCTTGACAACCTTCCTGTCGTGTTGGGGAGGACTTTGTATTGTGTTTTGTGTGCAGGTACTCGTGACTTTGTTTGTTGGAAGAAATCCTTCTGATTTGATAAACCTTGGTTCTCTATTGGTGGAAGTACTTATTGCTAGGTTACTTCACCATTATACTTGGGGCATACCTAACCACTCTTATGAGAGAGCAAGCAACATTTCTAGCGCCGTTGCCGAGGAGTTTCTTCACAAAAAACAGGTCCTGCACACTATCAAATTACTTCCTTGTTATCTATCTTGCCTAGTTAATTTTCATGTATTGGCTGCTTGTTTATTTGCTTGCTAAAAATTCAAAAATACCAAAAGAATTGAAAAACAACACCTACACACTTTTTATTCTACTTGTAATCATGTAATACTACCGCTAAAAAACCAAATTATGTGACTTCACAAGTACTAATAATAATGATTTCTTTATTACTCCTATTGCTCTACCTGCTACTAGTTTGGATCATATGAGATTAAACTTGCTTTATTGAACCTTGTTATGAAAGAAGAATTTTATGGTTCATACAATGAAGATGCTGCTGCACACTTGAACAACTTTGTTGAATTATGTGATATACAAAAATATAAAGAAGTGGATAGTGATATTATAAAATTAAAATTATTTCCTTCTCTTTAAGAGTTAGAGCCAAGGAGTGGTTATTATCTTTGCCTAGAAATAGTATCAATTCTTCGACAAAATGCAAAGATGCCTTCATTGGAAAATATTGTCCTCCTACAAACATCATGCATGTGAGAAATCTAATAATGAATTTTGAACAACTTTATCAAGAGCATGTTGCTCAATCTTGGGAAAGGATGAACACTCTGATAAAGAGTTGTCCTACTCATGGTTTAAGAACCTGGATGGTAATGCAAACTTTCTATGCATGACTAAACTTTATGTCTAGGAATTTGCTAGATTCAGCTATAGGTGGAGCCTTCATGGCAATCACCATTGGGGTAACTGGGAACAATCCTGGATCATATCCTAATAATTATTCAAACTTTTATGGACATTCTTATGGGAACTCCTCCAACAATATTAATAAAATACCTAGTGATCTTGAATATTTCATTAAAGAATTCATTGATCTGAAAAAGCTTCCAGTGTCATGATAGGAGAAAGTTTTGGGAAACTAGATTCTATTGCTCGTGCTATCGATAGTCTTGTGTATGAAGTTGATATGCTTAAAATAAAAGTTTTCCCACCTAATAAAGAAGAAATGTCTAAATCTTTGGAAGCAATCCAAGTGTCCATTGATTAAAACTTCAGGAATTCCACCTATAGAATATTTATTAAGAAAGTTGAGAATGTTAAAGATGATGATCATAATATGGGATGGAGTGGTCTCAACTTTAGCTAGAAGGCATCTGCTACTCCAACAAGAGTCGTTGGGTTTCCCCAAAGAGGAAGGGTGAAGTATATAGCAGAAAAGTTTTCCCTCAATTAATAACCATGGTTTATCAAACCAGTAGGACCTTCTAAGCTAACAAGATAAGCAATACATGCACATAAACAAAATAAAATACTTGCACGCAATGCGGCAAGAGGGTTGTCATGCCCCTTGTCTTAGTTAAAAGAAAATAATAGATAGGTAATAGTGAAGGTGAAATGGAAAAATAAAGAGAAATTTTTGTAGAAGAATGTATTATGGAGAATAGACCTGGAGCATAATTTCACTAGTGTCATCTCTCTCTCTCTCTCTCTCTCTCAAACAGGCAAATGACATGGTAAACAAATTACAGTTGGGCAACTAAAAAGATTGCAATATTTATGACTATGATCATTCATGGCATAATGTCATATAGGCATTACGTCCGTGATAAGTAGACCATTAACTAAGTGTATCTACTACTAATACTACACCCCAAAACTGCTATCAAGCATGCATCTCAAGGTATTAAATTTGTAAGAAACATAGTATCTCCATAAGAAAGATGACATAATATAGACATGAAGAAGTCAATCAATATGAAAAAGCTCGTCATTTTATCCTTATTGGCAACAATATCATACGTGTCTTGGACCTTATTGTCACTGGGTTAGGGCACTGCAAGACTGAACCCACTACTAAGCACTACTACCATTGAAGATAAATCAATTGAACTTGGCCAAAGTAGATAGACAAATCAGAGAGCATTACAAAGCTATTTAATTATGCAGCAAGAAAACCCAAATGGATTCAACTAAATTCAGTGAACAATATGATCATCAAGTGACAATTCATCATGTCCCAACAAACACACCACCGATTATGTCAAATTGATCTCGATCAATAACAAGAACATGGTATTGAAGATTCAAAATAGAGACAGAGAGAACCATCTAGCTACTACTATGTACCTGCAGGTCCTAGAGGAACTACTCACACATGGTCATGGAGGCGCCAAGGTTGATGAAGATAGCTTCGGTAATGGCTTCCTCCTTCGGTAGGGCTCCAAAATAGGGCTCCAAATGAGATCTGTTCGGAACACAGGCTTGTCTGGCGATAAAATTCTTCTGGAGGCATGACAGATGGTTTCGGTATTTATAGGGAATTATGGCGGTAGAATCAGGTCAAGGAGGTTATTGTGGGCCACACATGGACAAGGGGCGCAATCACCCTGGTCGCGCCACCTGTCCATGTGGGCCCCTCGTGGCTCATCTCGATCTCTCGTGAAGCTTCATGTGTTTCTTGTCGCCAAAAAAATCGTGTTGAATCAGCAACGTATTTTGACCTCAGTAGATATTGATTTCTCGCGAAACCAAAAACAAGCAGAAAATAGGAACTAACACTGGGCACTAAAATAACAGGTTAGTCCATCGAAATAATATAAATATCTATAAAAATAATATAAAAGTGTAATATAATAGCATGAAGCAATAAAAATTATAGATACATTTGAGACGTATCAGCATCCCTTAAGTTCGGATGGTGATAACTCGTGTGCTGAAACTGATAAAAGTGGGCTTGGAGATGTCAAAAATTTAGGTAGTATTTCTCCCACTATTTTGGATTTAATAATTTAGTTATGTTAATGGTCCTATCACTTAATGTATTACTCTTTTACAATCTATGATGAATTTACCCAATGCTTATGATCACAGTAAAGCCTTCACTAAACACATTGTAGAAGCATTTATTAAGGCTAATGAAAAAAGGTTGGAATTAGAATTGTCTATCCCTATAAAATTAGATGTTGTTTGGGGACCTACAATAAAATATAAGATCAATAATTATGAATGCAATGCACTTTGTGACTTGGGTGCTAGTGTTTCCACCATGCTAAAAGCCTTATGTGATGTTCTTAGTTTTGATTTCATGACTGAAGGCTCTCTTAATTTACATCTCACTTATTCAAATATTAAGAAACCTTTGGGAAGAGTTGATAATGTTCTCACTATATCTAATAGAAACTACATTTTGATTGATTTTAATGTTATGGACATCGAATGCAATCCTGCATGCCCTATTATACTTGGTAGACACTTTTTGAGAACTTTGGGTGCAGTGATTGATATGAAAGAAGGCAATATAATATTTCAATTTCCACTGAAGAAAGGTATGGAACACTTCCCTAGAAAGAGAATTAAATTTCCATATGAATCTATTATGAGAGCTACTTATGATTTGTCTTTGAGTGATGATAAAACATGATCGTAGTATCATGCCTGGCTAAAAGGCATTAAAGAAAAGCACTTGTTGGGAGGCAACCCAATACTCATATTTTTGTTTTATTTGTGCATAAAAATGGTTATTGCTACTGTAATGATCATACATGTATCTTTCCTTTCAATAATGTGCCAAGTATAGCCTTTGGGATGTTGCAATTGCAAGTTTGTTAAGTTTTGTGCAGAAAAAGAAACTTTTGCCTCTAGTATTTGAATTAATTCTTTGTAGTGGAGCATGATCAATTCTGAAATTTTTACATAGTACATCCATGTAAATTCTCTGTTACATCTTTTTTTCAGAATCTTTAGAGTTATAGAAGTATGCATATTAATTAGATTACCTCAAATTGTTCTGGTTTTGATAGATTGGCGTTATAGTTTTGTTACCTGCTTATACTTGAGTGTTCATGGCTTATATTGGGGGATATAAATTGTGGAAATGAAAGTATATAGTAGCTAATGTTTGAAAATAATTATGCATCTTGTCTTGGTAGTACATGATAGGTGATTTATTTCTTTGTGCACTAACCCCTCTAATAAGTTTTGTGAAGTTCTGTGTGGATGAACTTTTTAAGGTCGAGAGGGGACATCAATATGATAGGAATAAGGGGCCAAGAATTCAAGCTTGGGGATGCCCAAGGCACCCTAAGGAAATATTCAAGGATACTTAAGCGTCTAAGCTTGGGGATGCCCCAGAAGGCATCTCCTCTTTCAACATTAACAAATATCGGTTTGTCTTGGTTGGACCTATGTTTTTAATCTTCACATAATATGTGGTATGATTGGAGCATAGTTTAATTTTTAGTTTTTTACTAGTCGCTACAATCATCATGTTCTGGTCACACACTTTGAGAGAGATACACATTGGTCATAAATTTTTAGAATTCTCTACGAACTTCACTTATATCTTTTGAGTTGAGGTAATTAGAATTGCTCTTGCACTTCACTTATATATGTTAGAGCACGACAGAGAAACATGCTTTTTAGAAAAGATTAGGACTCTTTTGCTTCACTTATATCTTTTTAGAGAGTTGAATAGTAATTGATTGTTTGCATGAATTATATGTTGGTCCTAAAAATGATGGGTATTCATTGGTTGTATAGATAAAAAATTGAATGAAATAGTAGATCACTATATTTGATAAGCTTGATTCCTTGCAATAGTTTTGCGATACTAAGGTAGTCATAGATAATTGTGTGGGTAAATGGTTAACGTTGAGTATTGAATATAGGTGTTAAGATTTGTGGGGCCATACATTCATTAACCTAATCAAAAGAGGAAGCCGCTAGTATTAGCGGTGAGGTCACAGTTAAAGGCATCTTAAAGTGACACTCACGTTGTGTACTGATTGAGGAGTGCGTGATGATTAAAGTCTCCCAACCTCTTCTCCTAGGGGTGCGGGGGTGCATTTTCTTCGGGTCTATTATTAGGATCTTGCAATAAATATTTGAGTTATTTATGACTAATATGAGCTTGTTAACCTTTTACACACTTCCCCCAATCCATATTTTTCTATCCTCTTCGGTACCATGCATTGCCACTCTCACCTCGAGACATGGTGCATACGTTCATTGGTGCATCCAAAATCGCAGGATAACTTGTTCTTCTACACATAAGACACCTCTATGTTCCTAAAAACAGCCACCATACCTACCTATCATGACATTTCTATAGCAATTATGAGATATATTGTCATGCAACTTCCATTGTTACTTTACATTACATGACAGATGTTGTTCATTGTCATTTGCTTCGCATGATCATATAGAGAATACATGATATTTGTGGCAAGGCCACAATTCATCATTGTTTACATGTTACACTAGATCATTGCACATCCTGGTACACTACCAGAGGCATTCATTTGTAGTCATCATCCATATTCTGAGTTATGAGTAAATAAAAGTGTGCTGGTATCTAAGTGTTCTCCTTCCCGTGCGGAATAAAAAAAGAGCCAAAGAGAAAAAAGAGAAAATAAAGAGAGAGGGAGCACACTGCTATCCATTCTACACACTTGTGCTTCAAAGTAGCACCATGTACTTAATATAGAGAGTTTTCATACATTACATTGTCATGCTAGTGGGGATGTTTACATTATAGAACTTGGATTGTATATTTTGATGATGAGTTTTTGAAAATGCTCTAGGTATTCATGAGCAAACAAGTTAGATACACACCCCACTTTAGTTCATTTGAGAGCTTTCATACATTCATAGCTCCAATGGTTCCGTTGCATGACAATCACTACTCCTCACATTAATATTGACTGTACGACCTCTCCATTACCTAATGGTCAACTGATTTAGTGTGAGACTTTCTTAATTTTTTGTATTCTCTTTAACCTTTACCATTATTCTATTTTGCCATCCAAAGTGCTAAAAGTTCTCAGCTCACGCTCAAGTATTGCGTTGGGGTTTAGTTGTTGGTTCAAGGTGAGCATAACTCAAGTGCATGGTCATGCACCTGGGTCAGCTCATGATTTGCCTATCTTTTTACAAGGAAGACTTAGCGTGCTATGCTCTCCATGATACACCTACATAATTAAGTGTGGAGTCACGTCCTTTAGCATCTATAATCTTGAAAGGCAAATATTATTTACTTATATGCTCATATATTATTTGTTCGATGTCAAATTAATATATTATTTCCACGATACACTTTTATCTTGATTTCAGAAACACCTTACATCATTCGATCAAGATTATGCTAGATATCGTTCCACATCAAAAAGTATCTTTGTTTTGTCATCTACCTACTCGATGACGAGTACGAGTAGGGATTAAGATTGGGATGCTGATACGTCTCAAACATATTTATAATTTTTTATTATTTCATTCTATTATAATATCACTTTTGTTTCCTTTTTATAACAATTTATATTATTTTTCTGGAGTAACCTATTAATCCAGTGCCCAGAACCAGTTGATGTTTTCTACATGTTTTTGACTTGTCAGAAAATCCATATCTACGGAGGTCAACAAAACCCTAGGGTTTTAATATGATTTTTTTGTGTCACGAGGATTCCAGAAACTGTCGGGCTGGGGGCTAGCCAGGGGCTCCACGCGACGAAGTGGTTCGGCCAGTGCTTTACCCATGCCACTAGGCCATGTGCCCCCTGCAACCCCTTTCGCCCATTCTTTCGCCTATCAATACAAAAAATTGAGAAACCTTCGGCACCATTTTTTCTTGATTTCTTCTACCTCTGCAAGTTCCTATTCATGGAAGATCCAATTGGGAGGCCTGTTCTGGCACCATGCGAGAGGGGAAATCCATCACCAGAGCCATCTTCATCAACCTTGTTCCCTCCATGACCATGTGTGAGTTGTTCTTTTAGGACATTAGGGTCCCTAGCAGTAGCTAGATGACATCCTCTCTCCCTTGTGACTCAATACAAAGTTCCCTTCAGCTGTCTCACATGATCGGAATCCATATGATGTAATCAGTGGTGTGTTTGTTGAGATATGATGAATTTTCACTTAGTGATCAGATTGTTCATTGAAATATATTGAATCTTTTGAAGTTTCTTTGTTGTATAATTAATTAGCGTTGTATTCTCTCCGATATATTTTTTCTACTTTGCCTAGTTTGATGGGTAGTTATTCAGAGAAAGTGGTGCACAGTAGTTGGTTCAATCTTGTGGTGATATATAACCCAGTGAAAGAAAGGGAAAATACACGTATTATATTGTTTGTTGCTACTAAGGATAAAACAATGGTTTCTTGATCACACTTATATGATAGTTTACCGTCTACATTATGTCATCATGTTCATTACAATGCTCTGTTTGTCATAAACTCAATACTTTGAGATGCATGCTGGATAGCAGTCTTGGGGTGGAATATTAGTTGTAGATGCAGTTGGATAACGGTCTACATATCACAGACTTTTTTCCTATGTGATATTATACCATGAATGATCATAGTCATAAATATAAATATTGCAATTTCATCGCTACCCAACTGTAATTGTTTACCACGCTACACTTCTCTACTTAGAGAGATGCCACTAGTGAACCTATGGCCCTGGGGGTCTATTTTCCTTACTGAAAACATCACCAAACATATTATTATTTTATGCACCATATTATTTATTTTACCTATCTATCAATTCCTACCATACTATGCAATTTAATCTTGTGACTAGCAGGACAAGAAGCTTGACAACCTTCTTGAAATGTTGGGGACAAGTTTGTATTGTGTTTTGTGTGTAGGTACATGTGACTTTGTTTGCTAGAAGAACTCCTTCTAGTTCGATAAACCTTGGTTCTCTATTGAGGAAAATACTTATTGCTAGGTTACTTCACCCTTATACTTGGGGTTACCCAACCACTCTCTTACAAGAGAGCAAACAATAACATCATAGAAATTTTATAGAAAACAACATCAGTTGGGTTAGTTATTATTCAGTATAGCAAGTTTTGAGTCCAAAGTTAAGAAAAAGTGTTCATGAAAGTAGATACGTTTGAGGCGTATCATGCACCACCGTTGTGACATCATACCTGACAACATCTATGAAGACAACAAGGACTGATTCACATAAGAGGTGCCCCAAATCCCTATTTTGCACGTTTGTGCTATATAAGGAGAAGGGAACTCTTCAAAGAGAAGAGTTTTGCAGTGTCACAAACTTCACCCTAACAGTCGCCGTCACCATTCCCATCTACAACCATCTCCATAACCATCATCATTTCCATCACAATAGCTTCCATCTTCTTTAGCCATATTACCTCTAATCGAGAGTACATCACGATCAATTACACTGTAAGACTTCTAATCATTCATCTTAAGGTATCTTTGATTACAACTTTTTCTTGTGATCTATTCGCGATGTGTGGGTAATACCCGTCGGCTAAGGTCCGAGGTGGATCCTCGCAACCCCATATACATGCATAAAGAGATTGTTGGTTCACTTCAAGAGAACATTATTATTATGTATTGTGCAATGATTTTGTCTCTTGTCTCTACTCAATCCTAGGGCTTGCATGTACCCGCCGAAGATCAAAACATAGCGAGGTAAAGGGCAGAGAGAGGAGTGGAAGGCCATGCCAAACGTCGGCGACACTAAGATCAATACGGTAGTTGTAATGAAGTCTTTGAGGGGTACATATGGTGTAGTCATTAAATACTCAATGCGTTGATCTAGTTTTATCCTTGCAAACTAAGATAATCCCACAAGTCAAAAGGGTCCCGGTTGGACAATAAAACCTCGATTGTAAGTCGCTCGCGGGGTTATTTTGACACATCTCCCACAACAATTCATTGGCAAGATATATGTAACGATGTTTACCAGTATCGTGTTGATTATCTACATATAATCCCGTGTGCATGTACAAGTGCAAGTGAAACCTTTTGATCTGGCCTATTTCTTTATTATTGTCTTTTTAATCACCTTCGTGATTTGGTCTGGGAACTGGAATGTTTCGAGATAACAAGTTCTTGCAATTTCCTTTTCCAAAGGACCACTTCCCGTGGTTCGGTAACCTTGGGTTTCTAGGGAAGAAAGATATATCTACATCCTAAACCAGATTGAAGGTAATCGTTAAGCTGAGTTTTTTCTCCATGTGTTTAGAGATCAAACTCCAAAGCCCTATAAAAACCTTTCATTCCTCCACTATATTTCTCTATTTTCAAACTTTGAACCCTCTGAGCTCTTACACTTCCTACCCTTAGAACTACTTATACATATATAGGCATTGCAAACCCTAGTCAGTCAGAGTTCCCGAGCTCTTCCACTCTTAGCAGCAAAATACTATGCCCCCTTTGTAGTTGGCTAATTTTGGTCTGAATTTCCAAACGATATCTAAAGGCATGCGGGGGTGTGTCATTGGTCAGTTGGATCCTGTGAACGACTTCAGGTCGGACTTTCCAAGCTATCTAAAAGTTGCCACCTTTATCTTTGTTCAGATATTATGAACTTATCATTTGGAGCTTCCAAGCTTTGCTAAAAGGTTATGGTATTCCAAACTCATTTTGAGCTTCCAAGCTTGTGTAAAGACCAGATTTTTGGTCCTGCCTAACCCCACCTATCCCATCAATTCACTCAAAGCAATATTCACTCAAATCATATTTTTGAGAGAGAACATCACCTTCTTGTGTTGAGTTCAAAGGGTTTTCTACTCCAACCATCAATCCACTCCTTTGATCTCTAATCCCCTCGCTTTGCACTCCTCTCCAATCCAAAATCATATGGTTGAGAGAGTTTTGAATGTGGAGCAGATTATCTTTTGAAGCACAAAAATAAAGGGTTCATCACCAAACAACCTCAATATTGGTACTTTTGGAGGGTGTGTGCCTCCTAGATCGTCTAGGTATTTTGGGAGTCTTTCCATGTGTGAAGAAATCAAGAAGTTTGTACGGGCTTGGCGATCGCCTACTTCATGAAAATATACCCTGAGTCAGGCTAAATTTTCATGGCCGTATGCCATGATGGGATAGATTGATTGCTGCTTCGTGGACACTTCATGAGCTCAATCCCTCGTAGGTCTCGCAATCGGGATCTCCATGGTGCTACAACCTTCGTGGCGCAAAGCCTGCGTCAATATGGAGTAGGATAACACCAACTATTCGAACCACGGGAAACATCTTCTCGAGTCTCCTCGTGTTTACATTCCTCTAGCCTTTATCTTTACTTTTACTTGTCCAAGTGTTTGTCTTCCATTGCTATACTCTAGTAGATTTGAATGTGTAGAGTGTTCTTAGGCTACCACCTAAAAAGCTTAAAATTGCCATGATAATTAAAATTGGGAAAAAGAGTCCCTTTGACTAGTAGTCTATTCACCCTCTGTTAGACTATAATAAACGACCCTACACCCTTATCGGAAATTAACCTACATACTTAAATTGTATATTATGTAATTATGGGACGGAGGAAGTATAATAACATCTTATATTATGAGACGGAGGAAGTACACTTAACTAGATTGATTGTCAGATAATACCCCTACCAAAAATTAACCTACATACTTAAATTGTATATTTAGTTACGCCGAATGAGCCGTTTATGTATATGACACAAAGTAACAAATAAACATTGTCTAATTATAGATGAATTATATTGTCATTGTTAAACTTATCTCTGTTTGGAATACAAGTTTAAACAACTTGGAAACTTGTGTGCATAAAGACTCAAGCTCTAGAATTGACGGTATAAGTAGGTTCCACCCTCTAGCTACAATATGTATTGTGAGTGGCATCGCCGATAAGGCAGAAGGACAGGACCGAAACCCTAATTGTCCTACACACCTCCAGAAAAACAAGATATTCAGTGAGTCGTTGCTCCAGTAATTCGGTTGATGAGGCCACATAAAACGCCCAAGGAAACTATAGGGCTACAGAAGAGCCCACTGTTGTGAGAAACCCATGAATCAGATCTCCGGCCACATAACCACCAGTATGATCTCAAAATCCACTGTGTGGCCTAAATGATTTGCTGGCGAGTTGCTACCATAAATGAACGCCAGCAGGCCCAGCTCAACCACATCGATTATTTCACTATTTCTGTCCTCTCATGTTGTCTGTTCGGTGCTTAGCTCACTGATACCACCACCGTATTAACACAAGCATTTGTCATCTAAAGAAAAAGAAAAAACACACAAGCATTCGTAGAGGATTTTAAGACGCTTCCATCAGCTCTGGTGCACAGTCCAGTTCACTGGTTTCTGGGTGATCATCTCATAACCGAATTGCTTTCTTCAATGACGGACAACCTAGCAAGACAAGACAGCCATCATGTGCTCAATTTGCAGGTGCCACACAAGTCCTTTGCTGTGACCACTCAAACATGTTGCCAGTTGGCGCTCCATGTACATGTAATAAGTGCACCTATGCCATCTAGGTTCGCTCTGAGCTCTTGCATTCAGGCGTACATTTTCTTAGTTTATCATAGTAGTTATCTGAAAGACAACAAAAGATACTAGTATCATTCTATCATCAATGTGTTTTAGTTGACACTAAACTTGTTAATCATATGATCAGACAGATTTCACATAGTATAAAACAGCTGCAATGTAATTAATTTTGTTTCATAGTCTCTGTTTCGAGTTTCCAACTTAAACACTTGAGATCAGCTAGCAAGAAACAATTCTACTATTAAAACACTTCAGAACCACTCTCATGCAGTCATGGTATACTGTTCCCAGAGGCCCGCACCATGTGGCCTTCTCCCTTCTCATTTAAGGATTTGCGTTGCAATACCGCTGGGTTTTATTGTGCGTGCTGGAGGCAAGTTTACGGACCATTGCACTACGAACAGAATAATCATCATTGGTAAGTACGTAGTTCATGATAGTTTCCTGGCAGGACTGAGTTTCGATCTTACCGAGCAGATATCATTGGCTCTCAGGAGGTCCCTGTCCAACAACAGAGCCTTAAAAGGAGGCGACGCCATTCTTGGTGTGCAGACAGTTTTTAAGAATTACACATGGATCATCATTTTCTCGAAGCATATACTCTTTCCCCGCTTTATAGATAAAGCACAAACCAAAATACACGGCCGAACGATATAAGGTAATGACGAAGCCCTTTGCAAAGCAGAATCCAGGATAGCCGGACAACATAAACGCAAACGCCTCCGTTTCTGAGAAAAGAACACATAGGTAGGCCTAAAAACATCACCACGACACGCCCTAGGACACCTAAGCTCCATGACAACGCCCTCAGGAGGTAAACGGCGCTAAGCGTCGCTGCTGCCAAGTCCGAGGCGGAGAAGGGTCTTCACCCAAGACCCTGGCACATCATCATGGCTGAAAAGGGTGAAATGAAAACAACACGAACAAGTGTTTACACATGAGGTAGATTACATGCAATGCTTGGGATTATTCCTAACATTTCAGTTGTCAACTTGTTGCAGCGTATCCATTATACCATTTTGGTAGCTGATGTGATGGGCATAAATGCTGTACCTTGATTGCTCAACATTGTTTCAAAGATGATTTGGACGTCCAATTACAGTTCTTTCTTTTAGTACATTGTACTGTCAAGTTGACATCAAGAATTCCGATCAGTACTAGACGTCCATGCCTTTTTGTTCTTTCGAGAAAATGCAGAGCCTTGCGTCTCGATGCATTGATAGAAAGAAGAGTTTGTACAAACTCAAAGATGAAAGACACCCAGAATTACAATAGGACGCTACTAATAGGCACCGCCTCAACTGGTAGCGACCCCAGCCCTCGCACCCGCCATTGCCCCTAGCCTAACTTCCGACTGGATATTGTCAAGGAGGTCGGCTAAAGTGAGTCGGGCGTTGTCGAAATGCCTATGTAATCGACATGTCCATACACTACTGGAAAATCCCTCTGTGCCGAGTGCTTACCGTTTCGCCGAGTTCCCGAACACAGGCTCTCGGTAATGACTATTTAAGCTGAGTACAGATCTCGGTAACAGTTCGAACTCGGCAGAGACTTGCCATTGACGAGAGCCGGACAATAAGGACTCGGCAAGCAACAACCAAGCTGAGATTTTGTTCACCATTTTTTTTCTGTTTTTTCTTTAGGTAGTAAATATTTATTGGTTAATTGTGAAGTAACTAAATTGTTATAGTTAGTAGTTGGTATATACCTACCGACTGGATAGTACTAGGCATCCATACCTATCACTGACAATTCCTATGTAATCTAGAGTACCGTCCATACTTATCACTGACAATTCCTATGTAATCTAGAGTACGATGATGCTAACCTCAAACTTGCTAACCAACTGAGCGAGACCACTCAATGACAGACACACTGGTGTTACAAAACCATCTTCTGAACTAAAGGCGGTATATAGAGTATTATCTATCTTGTCAATATCAGGCTAGATAGTGGTTTGTCATCTTAAACAGCGTATTTTCTACACCCTCCTCAGCCCTTCTCTTTCTTGAAAGCAACACCTCTGGGCAGACGGGAGGACAGAATAGAATTAAGAAATATAGTCTTCTTACCCTAAAAAAACAAGAAAGAAATCTAGTCTTCTTGGAACAGGATTCGGCTGAAGGGGGCTGGTTTATTAAGAATAAAGTCTAGGTGAACGAGGACTCTTAACTGTATCAGAAATTGTCTACAATGTTCAGTTTTATTCAAAATGGTCAATGGCCTACTCAGACTATAAAGATACACATAATCAAAATAGGCTTTCGCCCCGCTTTATACATAAAGCAACCTACCTGTGTATTTAAATTGAGTAAATTTCATAAAATTGCATGTCTTCTAATTGAAAGGGGTGCCCCTGTCTGTTTGTCGAAAAAATAATGTGAAAACCTATCCCAGAAGTACGGATTTGAGGATCAATCTCACAAAACTACAGATCTAGGGAGCAAGTATATCACAGAATTTTTCCTAAAGAAGTCTCTCACAGAACTACAGTACATTTTAAGAAACAAGGTAACCTAATTAGGATTAAATATATCACAAAACTATCTATTTAAGAATCAATTTCACAAAACTATAAGATCAAAACTACAGATGCGATAATATGTTGCTTAAACTTAGTCAGATGTGATAGTTTGTACATTAAACTTGTAATTTTGTGAATTTTACTCATTTAAATTAGGAAAAAAGTATGCGCTCTCTTCTAATCGCTAAACTGTACAGTACTTGTCTACCTATCCCTTTCCCTTCTCTTTCCAGCCAAGCCAGGTTCCTGATTTCTCGATTTTTGTAGAAGTTTTAATTAGGCTGCTAGCATCGCAGTGCTGGCATGTAAAATTGATGCTCGTTCATGTCACGAGTTGTCCCTGTTAACACAAAATCATCTGCGATAGGGCCAAGGGGGTTAAGTGAACTTTTTCAAGAGATCAAAGTTGAAAACAACCAACCAGTTTCAGAGTTCAAGGTTGAAAATTGAACTTCTACAATAGCTCAGGTCTGAAAAGTGGACATTCTTCAAAATCTGCCTATAGTCACCGAAAATGAAATAAAAATGTCACTGAGTTTGAAAGAAGCGAGAGAGAGAGATGCATGTAAATCAGGGCGGTGGGTAAAATATTCACAGCAGTTTCGTTGTGGTTGGTTGGCTGATGAGGAAGTCCATAAATCTGACTTGTAGTACTACTGGACAGTGCTGCACTGCATTGAATGGCAATTAATGGTGTGGGTGAGCGCCCTTGAGTGAATGTACACAATAGCTCTCTCAATTCCACGGTGCTGCTACTGTCTACATAAACGAGTGAAATGCATTGGGCAAGGTTGCGAGGTGGAGAAATCAGAGAGCACCAGACAAAAGGCAAGTACGCAGAGTCAGAGGTGAAAAAGAAAGGGCAAAAGAGAACAAAACAAGGGGAGCTCTTTGGTTTCAATGGGTTTGATCAGCGGAGGGGTGTTCTTCAAGATCTTGGCGTTCCTCTGCTTCATCAGATTATCTCAAGGTACATTCCATCTGCTTGAGCTTATCTATGCTTCTCAAAACTGCACGGTGAGTCGTCTCCCCTAGAAAAAAGCTCAATGGTTCAGAGTTGGACTTTGATCCAGCGATGTTTGCTTTCTTTGTTTCTGCCGATCAGCTTGTTATACCCACCATGGCTATTATCCAGAGATTTTGAACTGGCTTAGGAACATGGGCCTTTATTTAGACATTTTGGCTACATATGTTGATAACAAAGGCAACTTGCCATCTATTTCTAATTATCCTACATTATGATTTTGATATTGTTTACTTAGTCCTGAAGTGGCACTCTGTCGTTGTAAGAATGCTTGGCATGTAATGCTACATAAGAAAGCGTCATTTCCAAGTAAAAGGCTGGAAAAACAAGGTGTGGAATCTGGAAAAGATGTACCTTCTTTTCGCAACCTGTAGAATTATTTATAACCAAAAGAAACCTGATGAAAAAGAGGAAGAGTTTAGCATAACCAGGTTGAGACATCCTCATATATATCAAGATAGAAGAAGAAAACTGACTGAAATAGTATTAACCTGAAACCAAGCAGCTCCAGGCAATAATATCAAACACTTAAACTTGCAGGAAGAAACTCCGCCACACCGGATCTCCCTCCCCTCCGGAAGGCAAGCAGTTTCTCCAAAATCCAGCATGAAGCATATGACTACATCATTGTCGGCGGGGGCACGGCCGGATGCCCATTGGCAGCAACGCTGTCGAAAAAGTACAAGGTGCTGTTGCTTGAGAGAGGTGGATCTCCATATGGCAACCGCAACATCTCATACCTTGAGAACTTCCACATTTGCTTGACCGATGAATCGAAGAATTCCCCATCTCAGGGATTCATCTCCACTGATGGTGTCATCAATTCCCGAGCAAAGGTTCTAGGTGGTGGAACATGTATAAATGCCGGCTTCTACAGCCGAGCCAACCGAAGGTACACAATGTGTCATGTTTTCAGCTATCTAACCTAACTTAAGATCCATTTACTGTGCAAATAAACTTAAGCGAAAGTTAAAATAAGTAGTTATTTAATAACCTGAATAGGAAACATCGATATCAAAAGATGGGACTAATCCTGTTTGATCTTACTATCACAAGAAGAATTAAGTGGTTCAGCATGGTTGGTCAGATATACCAGGATATTTCACAGCTATTCAATCTGAAGCCCCGCTGTAGGTGTGTTAATATGTCACATTCACAAAGCGGTGTTTCATATCTTCTGTCTTAAGCAAAGATCAGACCAGTCTCAACACTAAAGAGTCAACAAAATGGCTGATGGGAGAAGCCAACGATCTTAGAGGTAGCCATAAAAGTTAGTGATACAAAACCTTTTCAGCCCCATAACTGTACCTGGTCTTGAAATACCTCACGCTTTAACTGGAGATTTGTCACATGTTTTTTCACATGGATTTTTTATAGCTTCTAGTTGAATATCATAGTGGTAGAATTGATTTTGCAGTTGCAGGACAGATATCAGACGCATTAATGGTTGCTCAACAACATTATAGCTAGCAGAGGAGTAATTAGATTTGGAGGAAAGCCAGTAAGGCTATCTGACTTTCTTATTGGAGTTTATATAGCTGAACACCAACGCATACTATGGAGTGGTGAAGTACTGAGAATGAGCATCGAAGAAAAATTGCAAAAGATCACTAATACATTTTTGTTTGATTTGGTAACATAGAATGATGAATAACCAAATAGCCAGATTCCACTAAGGTTTGCCGTAAGTCCTGAAAGGCTTAGAATGTCGTGGCAGAATTCAATAACCATTGCAGTATCTGAGTTTTTTGAAACATCTGCAGTGTCAAACTAGAAAAATATATGCCAGTTATTACAGAAACCTTAAGAATATAAGAAGAAAATTGCTCGCATAAGCATACGGGCAGCTATAACTATAAGATAGCATAAAATCTGGTTTTAACAAGACGAGCAACTGTGTCTATTGGACCGAACCTATCATGTCAAACATTAGTATTTGTAAGGCCTTATAAGTTTGTAACCAATTATCATGCGCTTGTCCATGCAGATTTGTGAAGGATGCAGGATGGGATGAAGAGTTGGTGAATCAGTCCTACCCCTGGGTCGAAGAGAGGATTGTTTATTGGCCAAAGATTGCACCTTGGCAAGCTGCCCTACGTGATGGGCTGCTTGAAGCAGGGGTATCGCCTTACAATGGATATACCTATGACCATCTCTTTGGAACCAAAGTTGGGGGAACCATCTTTGATGAGGCAGGGTACCGGCACACTGCTGCTGACCTCCTAGCTGCTGCAAATCCTGACAACCTCAGAGTGCTGCTTCATGCTAGTGTGAACAAAGTAATTTTCAAAACGAGACATGGTAAGCGATAATAATCCAAGTAGTAGCTCTTATAATCACAAAAAAGTTCCATGGTAGAAAAGAACAAAGCACCCAGTGAGAAATCTGGTAACTGGAGATTTCAGGAAATTGTTTCACAAAATTTAGGACAAATTTAACTTATTTGTAGAAAAGGAAACTGAACAGAAAATAGTGTTTTGAGGATTCAAACCGACGAGTCCACGGCGTCCACTTATAAAGCTTGATGAGCATATGCGCCTTTAATATAATGACTGTGTTTGTCAATAATTTTGCTTCTGGCTGAATGTAGTTGGTTTTGGTCAATAATTTTGCACCGGACATACAATTTCCTCCATAATCTGTATCCACTTCCACAAGAAGGAAGCTAGGAAAACACATACTTCAAACAAAAACAGTAGGTACTTGCTGCACAATCATTTTGTTATAGTAACCTCATCTCTTGCACAGGACATCAGAAACAGAGTGCTATTGGGGTTCAATTCAAG
This sequence comes from Triticum urartu, assembly GCF_003073215.2. NCBI lineage: Eukaryota > Viridiplantae > Streptophyta > Magnoliopsida > Poales > Poaceae > Triticum > Triticum urartu. The sequence continues at coordinate 195,403,515 of NC_053024.1, read as the reverse complement.
GATGAGAATGGTGGGCACCATCAAGCCTTTCTCAGCCAAAAGAGAGGCAGTGAGATTATTGTCTCTGCCGGCGCAATTGGAAGCCCCCAGCTGTTACTGATCAGCGGCATTGGACCAAGGAGTGAACTTAAGAAGCATAACATTTCTATAGTTCTTCACAACGAGCACGTGGGTAAAGGGATGTCAGACAACCCATTGAGCTCCGTATTTATACCCACCAAGGATCCCCCAAAGCAGTCTCTTATTGAGACTGTTGGAATAACTGATGATGGTGTGTTTATCGAAGCCAGCAGCGGTTTCGGCCAGACAGGGGACAGCATCCACTGCCACCATGGAATCATGTCTGCTGAGGTTTGTCATCAATCATGATTGTTACCTGAAATAAAATTCAAGGACTTCATTACAGTTTGCAAGTATCATGGTGCATTTCAGTTCACGAAAGTATGATGGTAGCGCATTTCAGTTTACAAAAGTATCATGGTGCATCACAAAAGCTTTTGCGCAAAACAATGCATCTTGCACAAGTAATCTAAAGAAATATGCACCCTAAAATGGGCTTTTTGGAGCCAACTTCCCAAACTTTATCTGTTAAGCTTTAGTTTGCAGGTACCCAAGATAAGCATATAGACAAATCAGAAATATATACTAACATGTAGGTAAGAATCAAATTATGCAGCTGCTACACTCATTTGCAACTACCTACATTCCTATCCGTATCACACCATCATCAATGTTATAAACTAGAGTTATCTTTCAAAGTTATTGTTAACAGTTCAATTGTACAATCGGAATGAAGTGTCTTAGAAAAACTTAAGCATATGTCCACTTCCCTTTTTAGAACCATGACAGTTTTCATGCTTATGACCTTTTGGCATTCTAATGCAGATTGGGCAGTTGTCGACTATTCCTCCAAAGGAAAGAAGTTTAGAAGCAGTCCATAAGTATGTACGTAACAAAAAGAGCCTGCCCAAAGAAGTATTCCACGGAGGGTTCATTCTTTCGAAGATTGATGGCCCGCTGTCTACTGGCAATCTAGTTCTTGTGGACACTGATCCCAACAGCAATCCTAACGTCACCTTCAACTACTTCAAACATCCACAGGATCTGAGACGATGTGTTTACGGGATCAAGACCATAGAGAAAATAATTAGTACGAACACTTTCTCAAACTTCACTCCCAAAGATGGTGGATATTCAATGGAAAAACTGCTCAACATGAGTGTAGCAGCTAACATAAACCTGATACCGAAGCATACAAATGACAGCACATCCTTGGAGCAGTTTTGCAGGGATACAGTGGTCACCATCTGGCATTACCATGGTGGATGTCATGTAGGCAAGGTGGTTGACCAGCAGTACAAAGTGATTGGGACCTCAGGCCTCCGGGTGATTGACGGATCAACCCTATCCAGGTCGCCAGGAACAAACCCACAAGCCACAGTCATGATGATGGGCAGGTACAACACAGAAATATAATATAGTTTGCATTTTGGTAAATTCATTTCAACTCCAGGGTTTGATCTTTCTTTCCCGTGTTTGACGTGCAGATACATGGGAGTGAAGATCTTAAGGGAAAGGTTAGGACGAGCGGCTGGAGTATAATAGATACTTGGACATTATTATCTTGTTCACCATGTAAGAATGTGACTTAGGAGAAAAGTAAATAGTAATTTTTGAAGAGATTCATCAACAACCACCAAAGAAAGAAGCGTCAGTTGTATCATCTGTATTCTTACCATTCATGTGGAAATATATATATGGCCTACCAAAATATTATATTACATTTACATTCCCACCCTTTTTGCTCCAAAGGATCTTCTGAAATAAAGCATTCATATGATAGTTCCATACACTCTGGACAAGACAAAGTCTAAGAATCAAATGTGCAGACAGTGGCATGTTAACGAGAATTACAGAAAATAATTACAACGTAGCGGCAAGTACACAGGGGGATAGCCCTGGATTTTGATTGTCCAGTTATTAATAATTCATATCAACTAGTCAAGTACCACAAGAACGTATCATATCAGTTGAGAGAACGGAAGCGTGTATATTTGTCGTTAGGAAAAAAAGGAAGTGTGTACCTCATCAGCGTGATGAAGCTTGGCGCCACGAAATCGAGGAACGCACTGCGGTTCCAGTGCAAATCTATGACAGGGAGGAAGGAGACGCTAAAGGCAGCAAACAAGGTTCGGCACCACAGCCTAAGGCGCAGGCCACAGGTTCCTATTTTTATTGGCACATTGCTCCACCGAAGCACGCTGCAGAGCCGGAGCTACAGACGGAATTTTGTTGATCAATTGACGAGGCGCCGCGTGATTAGAGCATTACCACGAACACCTGGGGCGCATCGGAAGTTGGCCAGCCAGAGTTGGCTGTAGTACACAGCCATGGGGGGTCGAGGTCGCCAGATTGACGCGTCTTGACGGAGGGGATGAGCGATGCCAAGAGGACGCGGCATGGCTGCTCCCTCTCCATGCTCCCTACCGCATGTTGTTGTTCTTCATCCAATGGCCGCATCGATTTCCACGCCCAAGTCCCTTTTCCCGCAAGAAAAACCCACACCGCTCCCGTATTTCCAGCTCTACCCCGTAATACTTGGACAGCTGAAATGAATCGTCGGGAGCTCCTCAGTGTTGCCGTGCCCGGCCGTGCTTGCCCAGTTGGCCAGGTGACTTGTCTCCCGCTCGTCAAACCACCTCCGCGCACACTGAACGAACATGCAAGTACCAAAAACTTCAGAATCTTCAGAAATTTAGGTGTTCAGTTCAGCAATGTACTCTGCACTTCACATACAGTCTTAACAGAAACGGCGGCGACGGCCTCGGGGAGGTCGAGGCCGATGTAGAGCAGCAACGCGAGTGCGATCTGCAGCATCGCTGGAACCAAGTTCTTCCGGCGCCTGTCCGCTCGCGCGCGAGGGCACCGGTGAGGCTGCTGGTCGCTGCCTCTGGCAGCGTCGTCTCAGCGGAGGCATCTAGCGGCAGGAGAGGGCCGTCGTCTGGACGTGGGCGGCGCAACCACGGTGGTGCGACGGGGCAGAGGACAGAAGATGCCAAACTCCCGCTTGCCGCGCTCCTCCTTCACGCCGACCTCCTGCTCGAAGCGGCGGCCGCGGTTGTCCTAGAGGTGTACCTGCATTCCACCTGGTCAGGCCCGGCCGCCCGGCGATGCAATTTTGGGGACAAAATCACTGTTTCGACCTTCTTAGTAACTTTAGTAAAAAAAAAAGCTCTTTCAGATCTTGTAGCATGATCCGAACCTCTGGTAACACCAAGGGTTCCGAAAAGCCGAACTGTTCGGCCTGTCGAGTCTCAGCCGGTCGATACTAAGATTAAGTGCCGTTAGATCTGACCCTTACTTGCTAGATGGAGCTCTGCCTTTGCATCTCAATGTGTTTCACATCCCCTGGATGCACCTCCGCCGCCCGTGCTTGCCATGGATGCAATTTCGCCGCCCCGCGCTTGCCATGGATGGATCCCGCACTCGCCGCCCGCGCACGCCATGGATGCAGCTCCGCCTCGCCGGCGATTGATTGGTTCCAGCAAATAGAACTGCCCGTTGTAGTATTTTTCGTTGCCGGTCGTAGCAAAAATGAAGACACGGTTGCAGCAAAAAAACGTCACCGTCGCCGCTGGTTGTAGCTCGTCGTTGCAGGTAGCAACATTTGCATCTAGAATGAACGGATGTAACAAAAGCTGTTGCCTGACATAGCAAAAAACTACGACGAATGCAACAAAAATGTCATTGTCGCCGTCAAGCCTCGCAGCTCAGCCGTGATGGATGTCAAACGTTATGCCGGTTGTAGCAAAAAGTGATGCTAGTTGTAGCAAAACGCAACGCCGGCTATGTGTTGTAGCAAAACGTGACATCGGTCGTAGTAAAAGGCCATGCCGGTTGTAGCAAAATCTATGCCGGTTGAAGCATGTAGCAAAACTGCAGTGTTTGTCATCTTCTTCCGCCTCCAGCCATCGCTGATTGAAGCTTTTTTTGCATCCACTACTGCAGAAAACCCTAGTAGTAACGCTTGAAATATGCATAGCAGTAGCACTGGGTCCAGCGCTACTGCTAGCACGCTACAGCTAAGTTGTAGCAGTAGCGCTGATATAGGCAGTGCTACTACTAAGTATTGTTAGCAGTAGCGCTTCCTGGACCAGCGCTACTGATAACTATCTGTAGCGCTTTTTCATGTGAAGTGCTGCTGCTAAGCCAGCGCTACTGCTAGATGCTCTCCAGCGCTACTGCTAATATTCCTGCTTTCGCCGACCCTCACCCCCTACGTATTTATGGTGTATTTATACAGGCTCTGTACAATAGTTTCATCAGATCATACTAAACATACACTATACTCATCATATCAAAGACATACAGTAGTCTCATCATACCATCATCATCATTCAACACAAATATCATCAAATCTTGAAAATAGCGATACACAAGTGCGATCATGTCATGTCTCGAATAAGTGCAACTGCATGGTCATGGCACACACACAAGTTTCATCATCTCTATCTAAACCATGATGTAGAAGAGAAGAGCGATCAGCATGAGCAAGAGCGCGACTATGTAGTATCGGCGGTCCCGCCCCTGCTCATGCTGGAGTGTCCACCTCAAGTAACTACTATCCGCTTCCGCTCTGCTGTCGAACCCTCTGTGGCTAGCACCCGGGTACCTGTGCACCTAGGCCTGAGCGGCTGGCAGTGGTTGTAGACTCCTGGAACCCTCCCAACGTACACGGCATAGTAGCCCTTCGTCATCTCTGAATCTATGTACCTACATTGTGAGTTGATGAATAGAACGATAATATGCAACATAATGTACTTAAGAAAACAAGGCGGCATAATTAGCAAAATACAAGCAACCAATAGTAAACATAAATGACAAAGTTCCTCATACCCAAACTAATTAACTAGAGCGATCTATGCTAGTTCAGGACCACGGTTGAGTTACATCACATAGTTTCGCCGTGCATAAATTCAAAGTTTTGCCATAGAAAGACAGTAGTGACACATTGTCATCAACAATCAGTCCTCCATGTCAGCGGTCCAATCTTCATAGTCAGGGAGGAAGCACCCGAGCTTCTTGAAAGGCTTAAGGTACAGACGCTGATCGAGTAGCAGTGCTCGGACATCTTCCCGCATGATTGGCCCATGGTAGAACATCCCTGTTGGTTCGAGGACCTGCTTCATGATCACTTGGGCAAGTTCACACTATACGTGATAAAACTCAGCTCTGATTTGATGATCCGGTGTCCTTCCTATGCTTGTGGCCCAGCTGACAATCTCGGCATCGTTGGTAGTAGGTGGCATGCGAAGGCGTTGATTATCCTTTCTGTACTCGAGTAGGTGATGCATGAGGTAGAATCCATCAGCCATACTGGTGTGCTGTTGTTGGATGTAACAGAAGTCGGTCTTATGACCGAAAGCCAGCCCGCGATTCCTGTACTTTTTCACCTTGATATATCCACCAGACAGGCTGAAGGTTAACAGGGCACTATCGAGAACACTCTTTATGTGCTTGTAATCCTTTTTCCCGAGGTTCTTCGATGAGTCCAAGTACATCGCATGGGAGTATTCCGGGGACAGAACGATGAGGATGCCCTCCCCCCCACTACGCAAATTAAGTACACCTCAAATTAGCCTTCATGCTTGCAAAAGAATGATTAACACTTACGAAAGGATATGTGCGGATGACTTATGTGGGATGATAAGGCAAGAGAATCACTTCCTTGTCCTTATTAGAGATCATGAATTCGCCGAGGTACTTGCTCGCATAGTCACGGTGCTCTTTGCAAACTGCCAAGAAGCTCTCGTGCATATAGAACGCATCCGCGACGCAGATATATTTGATGTTCTCGACCCTGATGAAGTGGTTCAGATACAGCGCATACATGCGGATGAACTGGAAATCCAGCTTGGTCATGTGGAACATGTCGTAGATGTAGTCAAATTGCAAGATGAACTTATTCGCGGGCCATCTCTCGACGTACAACCTCCCACCCGATACCCCGATCCGCGTAAAGCGGGTATCCTGGTTTTTCCGCGACTAGAAGGCTTTTCTCTCTGGCCAGCACATCTTCATGGAGTCTCCTTAGATCATTTTTCACTATGTGCTCTAGTGCTTTCGCGGGTAGGATCGGCCGGCCGGCGACATGGAAGCGTTGCGCACCTTCGACAGGTATTTTTTCTACCACCCGGGGCTCCAGAGGCGGCTGGCTGCTTGAAGCAGCTCTGGCTCCTTTAGGGTCTTTCTTGTCCGGTCTCCTCCTTTGCTTCTTGGTGGGTGGCGGTAGTGAGCCCACCATACCTTCCCTAACCACCACCCCCAGTGTCGTCGGGCTAATCAGTGGATGGGCCTCGGGGGGTTGCTGGGTACAGGCAGCATCTGGAGGCGTCTCCTGTGAGGATCGCTTGAAGAAAGACTTTTTGCATTCCGCCTTAGAACATTCCGGCTCCGGCAAATCAGGTAGCATCAAGTCACCATCTCCACGCTCATAGCCTGAGTCTTCGCCTTCCTGAGCCATCAATCCTCCATCATCATAGGCGGTATTGAAATACTTGTCTGGGTCATCATCATCATCCTCCATGTCATCATCAACATTTGCTTCTTTAACAACGGGGGCTACATCATCTGGCACTAATGGAGGCTCTCCCTCGCGTCATCCGCTATCACTCGCCACGACAGGTGCAGGTAATGTGGTAGGTGGGGTGGTGTTCATACCTTCTTGAGAAGGTGGCGTTGGCGTGATACAGGGAGCCTCGAGACGAAGAAGAGACTTGGGCCAAGGCAAGAACCAGCTCTTGCATGCGCCAATCATCTTAGGGGTCTCGTCGTCATCAACTGGTACCGGAGGAGGCAAATCCTCGAAGCCCGCTAAGACACTGGCCATGTTAACCTTGGAGACGCCATCGGGAATCTCTCGGTTGTGGAACATGTGGTCCTTTGGCTTCATGATCATTGCCTTCCCCATGGCCACCTTCTGGCCCTTGATGTCGTAGAGTAGGGTGCACGGGGTGTCGTCGGCCTACGAAGGAGACATGTCTGCGACGTCAAACATCCGAAATGCAACTGAAACGGAAGACTATAGACATGCTGGTGAAAAGGGTATGACGCATAATTACCGTGAGGGCATCAAGCTCAGCCAGCGATGAAGGCCCACCGACCATGCAAGAGACAGAGGTCGGGCTGCTATGAACAGGAGCGGGACCTTTTGCGGTTGCTTGAGCAGGTGCTGGTGCTCTGGTGTTCACCGAATTGCTCCAGAAAAAGCTGGGAAGGGGAAAGTCCTCCGGCCGTGCATTTGGATTGTTCTTCGTGAAATCCCATAGTGTCGGAAGCAAACAGACCACCGCGTCAGTGACCGCTGCAGAGACGGCCTCGAGCAACTCTTCTTTGGTCTCAGCTTTGGTCTTATCGACCGCAATCTTGACCTTCTCGTCGATGCTCTGCTGAGTGACGGTCGAGCGTCTCTTCCTTCTTTCCTCTAGCTCCTCGGGGTAGCACGTCTTCCATGAGGCGCCATCTCCGACGCCGTGCACACGTCCATAGGACGGCGGCTTGTCCATCGGGACCTTATTCAGTATGTTCAGGGCCCAGTTGAATGCGGTCTCCCACTTGGGCCTCGCCGACGACTATGACAACTTGTCGCTTTTGGCTGCCTTTTGGTGCTGCTCTTTCTGCAAAAGGAACGTGGATGGTTTACTAATGTGATAAAACTTGCAGTCAAATTGATTGGAAGCTATAATATGATAATGTGGTAATATAACAATTACCAGAAGTCTCATGAAGTCCCTCGTGATCCGGTCCGTGTAAAAGAGTTTTTTTCTTTGTCCCACTTGTATCGGGCCCTGATCCAGTCATGCTCCAGCGGGTCGGTGAACTCCGCCAAGGGGTCTGGGATTTCGTGACTTTCACGTTCGGCGTCCTCCTTGGCCCATACGGCCCTCTTCCCCTCGTAACCACGGCTTCCGGGGCGGTGGGGAGGTGTGTTCCTGGCCTCGTGCGCCTTCATTTTCTCCGACTTTGCCTTGACTTATTCTTTAGCGCAATTCTCCTTGAATTTTGCAAAGTCCTCTTTCGTTATTGACGGATTGTCAGCATGAATCTTGGACCACGATTCATTCTTCGCAATCGCTTTTTTCACCCGAACTTTCCAGGAGGACAAGTCGTTGGTGAACGTCACCATCGCCTTGTCGTTTATCTTTGTCATGGCGATGTCTTTCCACGGATCTTCATATTATTTTTCATTGCGGCTGGGGAACAAGAACCTATTGTGCAACTTCTTTAGGAGCATGTTCTCCATATGTGGTATCTGCCTCAACCTCTCATCGTTGATGTTGGTGGTTTCCCTAAGGATGCATCCAAGTTGATTGCCCCAGCACGAGCGCGCTTCCTCCGGCGCCATTGGCTCAAACTTCTTGGGGTGCATCTCCGTGACCACAATTTGTCTGATGCCAAGCTCGTTTCATCTTCGTGTCCTCTTCTTCTTCGGTGCTTTACCGGCTACGACAACATCGTTGCCGGTCTCGGGGGTGGTGTCGGTGCCGGGGTTGGTGCCACCGCCGCCACCATGCAACCCCATCTGGTGTTGGTCCAGGTAATTGAAATAGTGATTTGCTGCCTCGATGGGGTCTTCGAGGCGGGCAGAACCACCCGCGACTTCGGCGTTGGTAGACATGTTTCCTATTCAACAATTGTAAATAAAAGATATAATGAAAAGAAAAAGTGGCATATAGTTGGTCGAAATGTTGATTCATTCCCCTTCCGGCAAATTCCGGGTACTCCATATGTCCTAGTTTCTAGCACAAGTCATGCAGAAAATCACGGAAATTTTTGGCATGGCCTTTGCTAAAAAGTGGACATATGGAGCGCCTGAAATTTGCCGGAACGGAAATGAATCAACATTACGGCAAAACATAGGCCACTAAGATATTTTTCAAAAACCAAAAACATTTGCAAAATGGTCTCACTAAACATTTGCTACTGTTCTTTATTTATAGGAAGGGAGCTACTATTTTTTGCTACTGATTTTAATTTATAGCTATTTTATATACCTACAAAAATTGCCTAGCTAATTTTAATTTATAGCTATTTTATATACCTACAAAATTTGCTACTGTTTTTTATTAATAGCTATTTTTTTTGCTAATTTACCCAAATTAGCTACTGCCCTAAACTAAATTTGCTACTGCCCTAAACATATTTGCTACTGCCCTAACACTACTGGAATCAGCTTCTTTGCCGTCCGTCATGGCGGACGGCAAAATGTCCAGATGAACACGTGCCAGCAAAGGATTACGCCGTCCTCCATCCAAGGCCAGCAGACGGCAAAGACAGCGGACGACAGTGCGGTGGCGTGAGGGCCGTTAGGGGGTTAATGGCGCTCTTTGTTGTCCGCCAGCAGACGGCAAAGAGTCAAAGCTCTTTGTTGTCTGCTGACAGACGACAAAGAGCCTAGCTGGGCAGCACTGGGAAGCTGCCATGTGTCCAGATATGCTGTCCGCCAGCAGACGGCATAGAAGTTTGAATCTTTGTTGTCTGCCGGTAGACGGCATAGCTGGTCACTTTGTCGTCTGCCAGCGGACGGCAAAATGACCAAATAGGCAGCCAATGTTCCCAGTTTGCATAGGTGACTGCCACGTGTCCTCTTTGCCGTCTGCTAGCGAACGACAAAGAGGCTATATATCCCCTGTTTTTATTTAAATCCCATTAATTAGATATGGTTTCAAACACAGATATACATGCATACATATCCAACATATCCAACAGCATGTCCAACAACATATTTCATCAAATCCAACAACATTGGTCAACAAAGTCCAACATATCCATATATACATAACCAGAAACAAGTTTCCAACAACATATCCAAACAAGTTTTCATAAACAACAAGGAAGCACCAGAAGAATAGTACACTCCATGAATCCAAGCTTCCTCATGTAAAGCAAATCTGCAAATTGGGAAAGATGAAAGTTAGAAGAAGAAGAAGAAGAAGAAGATTTTTTTTCTTCTCTTTCTTTTTCTCCTCTCCTCTTCTTTATCTTCTTCTTCTTCTAACTAAGGTAGGTAAAAATGTCATTTTATTGCTAAGCTAGGTAAAAATGCTAAGTGTAGGTCATTTTAGAGCTAAGCTAGGTAAATAGGTCATTTTGGAGCTTAGTAAGGTTATTATGTCATTTTCGAGGAAAATAAGCTAAGTCTATATCATTTTGAAGCTAACAAAGATTGTCATGCCATTTTTGAACCTAAGTATGCTAAGTATGTCATAAATGAACTGAATAAGCTAAGTATAGCTCATTTTTTATCTAACTTAGGTAATTATGCCATTTAGGAGCAAAATAAGCTAAGTATCCATTTGTAAAGCAAACACTAGAGAAAACTTACCCTAATCGCAGCAAATGTGATGAAGATCGCAACTAAGGTAACAATTGATCCAACGACATAATGATACCAAGCCTCATTATCAATGGCATATTTTCTAATCTTCTTAAGCTTCAGGCGCATTACATCCATCTTCAAGCGCATTGCATTCATCTTCATCTTGTGATCATCGATGACATCGGCAACATACAAATCCAATGTCATCTTCTCTTCTTCAATTCTTTTAATTTTTTTCTTTCAAATACTCATTTTGTTTTTCAACTAAATTTAACTTCTCGACAAGAGGGTCCGTTTCAAATTCCGGTTCACATACCTCCTAGATTAAAATATCTCTATGTCAACTTGATGGCCATAATTGTCATAAATGCGAAATGCAACAAATAGTTATGAAAGAGAATTTACCACATCCGAATCATAAAGCGATCGAGGGCCGACTGGGACGGACATCAAGACCATGGCACTATGTATAATAAACAATCATACAAAGTAAGAAAATTATAAATACCAACTATATAAATCATACAATCATACAAATAACTATATAAATCAAGTACAACGTAAAAATTTGAATGCCTAATAATCACTATCGGTAATGACATGCTCATCATCATCATTAATAAAAGCATCATCATCATCACTATCGGTAATGACGTGCTCATCATCATCATTAATAAATGCATCATCATGTGGAAGACCACCTTTACGTAATCATTCAAGCATTGACAAGTCATCTACAATACTAACTTCTTCTTCCGGCTCTTCTTGTTCCGGCTTAGGGGTGAAGTCGGATTCACTATCGTTGGGTACTTCAATGTTCTGGGGTGGAGTAGAGCGGTTCTTGAAACGTTTTTTTTGGAAAGACGTGTTTCTTGGAAGAATTCTCCTTCGTCATATGTGTCTTGGTTAATGTGAGGTTCATAATCATTTTCCCATGCTCTGCTCCGGATCCGACGCAAAATTTTGGCAACACCTCCCTGCTGTTCTCCTGATACACGTCTCGACAATAAGCATAGAGGATGTGTACCCGGAGAACAACAGGGAGGCACTGATGAAATTCTGCATCGGATCCGGAGCAGAGCATATGGAAAAACGAACCCAATCTACACATACTCGGGCTGTCCATGGATAACGTTGGACAATTCGAAAGAATCACGATTATAAATATGCAAATGCATGCATATTTATAGATGTAACCCTTTCGAACGGGAGACGCATAGTGGTTATGCATACTGATGATTGACACCTATAGATAGCAAGTTTCATCGGTACGAAGATCGTAATAGAGCAAGTGAAGGGGGGAGGAGGAGATTTCATTTGTGCTCACCAACGAACGCAGGGCAGAGCTCGTCGAACACCAGACCCTCGCAGCGATGAAATAACTGCACATTTAAATCGAAAGATGCATAGCATAGCAATTTTGTTTCTTCCATCGACCTAACTAAATTTTTACAACAGGATGAGCGGGTTAGGGGGTCCTTGGCGTTGATGGAACCCTAAATAGCAAGTATCATTGGTGCGAGATACAAGTGGCGCTCGGCGTTGAACACTAGATCCACATCCCACAAGTGAAGCCAGCGCCCGGCGTCCTGCAACAATAGTTTCGGTGGCTGATGACGGTCGAACACCTTGGTGAATTTGTCTGGCAGCCTCTACGGTGAGGATTAAAGCCAAGTTTTGAAATTTCAAAGAACCAAACCGACTTGAGTCAGTTTGGATGTTTCAATTTTCAACACTTGCCTTTTAATCGTCATCGCAGAGGCTACCAGACAAATTCGCAATGGTGTTCGACCACCATCGACGCCGAGAATAGTTGCTTTGGGACACCGGACGTCGGAGTCACTTGTGGGATATGGATGTAGTATTCGACACCGACGGACACATGTATCTCGCACCGACGATACTTGCTATTTAGAGTTCCATCGACACCGAGGAACCCCTAACCCGCTCGTCCCCGGGCGCCCTCTTTTTTCCTTTCCTTCTTCTCTTCTTTTTCTTTCTTCTTCTTCTTCTTCTTCTTCTTCTTCTTCTTCTTCTTCTTCTTCTTCTTCTTCTTCTTCTTCTTCTTCTTCTTCTTCTTCTCCCTCCTCCTCTTCCTCCCTCCTCCTCCTCCTTCTACTCCTCTTCTTCTTCTAAACTAAAACTAATCTAAAATAAACTAAACTAAAACTAAAACTAAACTGAAAATAAAACTAAACTAAAACATAAACTAAACTAAAAGAAACTAAAAAAACTAAACTAAAAAAGGGGGAAGAACAAACCTGCAGGGGATCGCCGGTGGAGGGCGAGGTCGGCCGGTGGGGCGGGGCGGCGCAGGGGCCGCAGGGAGGAGGGTGGCAGCGGGGCGGGGCAGGCGCAGGGCCGCGGGGAGGGGCTCCGGACACCGGGCGGCCCGGCGCAGGCCTCTCCGGGGGCGGTGGGGCGAGGGCAGGGCGGGGGGGTCCGGGGGGCGGGGCTGGCGGGCGGCGGTGGCGGCAAGAGCGGCAGGGGGGGGGAGAGAGGCGGGCGCGCGGGAGGGAGACAGAGAAAGAGAGAGAGAGAGGGGAGACGTCTCGTCCCGTTAAGTGGGCCTTCTTTGCCGTCTGCTAGCAGACGGCAAAGAGGGCGGCCGTTTAGGGCTGGCCCATGTCTCCTCTTTGCCGTCTGCCGGCGTACGGCAAAGAACCTGACCTAGCCACACCGTGCCCTGTGGGGCCCACCTGGCCCTTTGCCGTCTGCCTTCTAGCTCTTTTCCGTCAGCTGGCTGACGGCAAAGAAGCAGCGGACGACAAATAGACTTTTTGCCATCCGCACTTTCTTTGCCGTCCACTTTGTGGAAGCGGACGGCAAAGAGGCTCTTTGCCGTCAGCTGGCAGACGGCAAAGAGGTGGCAGACGACAAATTGCCACATTCCAGTAGTGTAATTAAACAAATTTGCTACTGCCCTAAACTAACTAGGGTTCATCTCCTAGGTTTCATCTAAACTAACTAGAGAGAGCAGAGAGAAGAGAGAGGGGGAGGTGGGGGTACCTGAAGGGAAGAGAGCAGAGAGCAGGGGGAGAGGTGGCCGGAGCGGCCGTGACACGGACAAGGAGGCTGGAGCGACGGCGACGCGGAAGAGGAGGCCGGAGCAGTGTTAGCGCGGACGAGGAGGAGGTCGGAGCGGTGGACACGGGCGATGGCGGGTAGGGGCCGAGGTGCGACGACAACGGGCAGGGGCGACGACGGAGAGAGGGAGAGGGGGGGATGGGAGTTGGTGAAATTTTGAGCCCGCGCGGTGGGAGGGGGGGAGGGGTTAACTCAAAATAGCGGTAGCGCTGGTTTAGAATCCAATGCTATAGCTAACTTAGCTATATCGCTTGTCCTAAACAAGCGCTACCGCTAACTGTTTCAATTAATATTTTTTTAATTATAAAATACTTAGCTATAGCGCTGGGTAGTAAAGTAGCGCTACTGCTAATGGCACATAGTAGTAGCGCTGGTTCAGGATCCAGCGCTATAGCTAACTTAGCTATAGCGCTGGTTCACGATCCAGCGCTACTGCTAACTATTCCAACTATTTTTTTATTTTCTGTTTCTAGTTTTTAGTTTTCTTTTCTTTTATTATTTTCCTTTTGTTTTATTATTTATTATTTTCCTTTTCTTTTCTGTTTTCTTTTCTTTTTCTTTTGTACCGCTTTCTCCCTTTTGTTTTTGTTTTTTTGTTTTTCTCCCGATGACGGTGTCTGCCTCTCCCCCACTGCGTGCATATCACCGGAACCATGCATGTGGTGGTAACATATCAGTTGACCTATAACGGTTACTTAAGTGCATACACAAAATAGATACATATATATATAGATGTAGGTTTCTGATCAGCTGCGTTGACGACGTTTCACATTGAGCTTCTTCCCTTTCTTGTTCGTTCCCGAGTAATTGAGCCCCTCCTTGTGACTTTTTTGGAGCCATGGATTACGATCTTTCTTAGGTAATGTAGTATTGATTCTTCTTTTCACGTATGCTTCATTGTCATCGTGATCTTCCCTCACCGGGTTGCCGTATTGGTCGTAGTCTTCCTTGTTGGCTACTCCATCCATTCCAACGATGCTCCTTTTGGATCTCCTCACGACAACACGACTGGGATTGGTCGGGTCGGTTATGAAGAAGCATTGTGTCACGTGCTTAGCGTGTACCCATGGCTCATTTTTGGCGATGACGTTAACGTTCACGAGAGTGCTCTTCGCGTCGGGTATAGACATGGTGGTGAAATACTTGTTTTCTCTTACGAAGTCCTTGGCCCATCTGACATGGAACATCGTCGCATCATGCATTCTAGCATAGTCAAGCTCACAGATCTCTTCGACCCTTCCATAGAATCTCTCAGTTGTGCCGTTGGCGTCAGTCACGCATTCAATTGTCACCCCAGAGTTCTGGTAATCACTGTCCATGTCTTTGGCCTCCATTTAGAATGTGTACCCATTGATGTCGTAGGACTGATAGGTCGCGAGCTTGGGCGCGGGGCCATGTGCTAAGGTGTCTATGAGCAATCCGTCTGAACTGCCCTCTTTCGGGGGATTTTCAAGAACTTGCTGTTTAAACCAGCGCAAGAAAGTGGCGTTGTGCTCTACAGTAACTTCATCGTCCATCTTGAGCATCCCCTTATCACGATACTTCTTTGCGATGGTTCCTTTGTGTTGTCCCACATAATCATCTACCACATCTAGGTGTTGTAGCACTACTAATTTAGCCCTGTCAAAGTCGTTCCTTCTATCCGAGAAGTCCACGTGCAATTCCCTCCGGCCGTTGTTGTGACCATCTCCTTCGAGCTTCCCATCGTGCTTCTTGACCGGCAAACCAACAACAGGGTCTCCGACACTTATATAATTCTCGCAAAAGGAGATGCACTCATGCGTCAGATATCCCTGGACGATGCTCCCTTCCGGACGGGACATGTTACAAATGAATCCTTTGATGACCCATTCATCCTCTCGAGCGGCATCATGGTGTGAAGGAATGTTGACCCGAGGTCGATGATGTCATCCATGATGTGGACACACAGATGCACCATGACATCAAAGAACGCGAGCGGGAAGTACATCTCAAACTCACATAGTATGACAATTATCTCTTCCTGTAGCCTTCGGAGCTGCTTCACACTTATGGAATTTCGAGATATAACATCGAAGAAGTTGCAGAGACTAGTAAGCATGTCACGGACGTGCTTCTCCATTATCCCTCTAATGGCAACTGGGAGTATCTGCCTCATCATCACGTGACAGTCATGAGACTTCATCCCGCTAAACCTTTTCTTCTTGGGGTCTAGAAATCTACTTATCTTCCCACAGTAATCGGAACTGACTTTGATTCCCGTAAGGCACTTGACGAATTGATCGATCTCCTTCGCACTTAAGGTGAAGAAAGAAGGGGGGCAATAATTCTCCTCCTTCTTGTTGACTTTTCTGCCCCTTTCCCCCTCCTCCGTCTCCGTCTCTGTCTCCTCCATCAAATTTTTACGATGGAGATCTTTCCTGATCTTCAAATCTTCCAAGTCTTTCCTTGCCTTCGGCCCATCCTTAGTCTTCTCTGGCATGTTCATCAGTGTGCCAAGCAGGCTCTCGAGGACATTCTTCGTGATATGCATTGGATCAAGGCAATGAGGTGTGTCATGATTGGGCCAGTACTCCAAGTCCCAGAAAACAGACCTCATTTTCCATACCTTCAGCAGCGGCTCCGGCGCCTCTTTAATCTTTCCCGGCGCGGGGCATTGTTCCCAGTTTCTCAACAGCTCGTCGATTTCGGTGCCACTCCTCTTACGTGGAGGTCCTCGAAGCTCAGCCAACCCATTGAATAGATCTCCACGCTTTCTCCACGGTCCATCCTTCTCGAGCCATCTATGATGCCCCATGTACACGATTTTCCGGGACCCGCCATCTTTCGTTGACGTAAGCTGCTGAGACGTTGTATCATCCATGCACCTCGTGCATCCGCAGTATCCGTGGGACCCCTGGCCTGAGGTGTACCCATAACCGAGATAGTCGTGCACCGTCGTCATTAGCGCGGCTCTCATATGGAAATATTCTCCTTTGCTGGCGTCCCATGTCCATGCCGCTGTTTTCCATAACGTGTCTAGCTCCTCTTACAGAAGCCCCATATACATGTTAATACTATTTCCCGGTTGTTTCGGCCCTTGAATCAGCATGCTCATGTGTATGTACTTTGTCTTCATGCACTTCCATGGGGGGAGGTTGTACATCCATACAAACATGGGCCATGTGATGTGGTTGGTGTTCTGGTTTCCAAATGGATTCATGCCATTGGTACTCGCACCAAGCACGATGTTCCTTGCATCTTCTGCAGCAAATCCATATACGACGTTGAATGCTCTCCACTGGCTACCATCTACGAGGTGTCTCAGCCTCAGATCATCTCCATCGTCGGGCTTCTTCCTCTCCGCGTGCCAGCGCATGAGCTTTGCTTCCTTAGATCTACGAAATACCGCTGTAGATGGGGAGTGATCGGAAAGTACCATACAACTTTCTGAGTAGCTTTCTTTCCCGCCTTCTTGTATCGAGAAGCATTGCACATTGGACAGCTGGTTTTTCCCGCGTGCTCCCCCGATAAATGATGCAATCATTGATGCATGCGTGGTACCTAATGTGCGGCAAATCAAAAGCGCAAATGATTTTCTTGGCCTCCTCGACACTAGTAGGACACAGGTTCCCCACGGGAAGAACTTTATTATGTAGAAACTTCAAATGCTCATCGAGGCTTTTGTCTATCCATTTGTTTTTGGCCTTTGTTTTAGAAGTTCGAGCATGAAACTCAAGCGGGTCACCTCGGGATCGCAACCGTCATACAATGGAGTCCTCGAGTCTACTTCAAATTGCGCCACTTGGCATCCTCTCTAGAAGCAGCTCTCTCGCTACTCGTACTCTTGCGAAGGAGGTCTTGAACATGAGGGTCCTGGACAACTGCACTTAGTAGTGTCGAAGACTGCGGCGTGACTGCCGCCTCTTCTCCGCCATGTTCGGACTCTTCTTCACCGTGTCCAGAATCTTATCCGCCGCCATCATAATTTCCAGACTCTTCCCCGCCGACATGTCCGACGCCATCGTCTTCTTGTCGATCGATCATCTCTTCGTCTAGCCCCATGTCGTTATTCCCTGCCACGTGGACGTCCTCATCATCATCTTCTTCACTTATCCACTGAGTATAGCCATCCATGAAACCATTCATCAGCAGGTGCACCTTTAAAGTGCCACGATCAAAAGGGTCCAAAAGGACTCCTTCCTTGCATCTTGCACATGAACATCTAATCCTAGTCCTATTATTTGCATACATGTCCATCACCACAGATTGCATGTACCGCTTCACCTTCCATCCGCTCACCTTCATGACCGACTGCACGGTATAACAAGAAAAAGGGTTATGAAATAAACAATGCATGCTTCAAAGTCATATATATATAATTTAGGCATGGCCTTGCCTAAAAATAGGACATATGAGTTTGCTCGAAATTCACCGAAACGGAAATAAATCGACATTTCGGCAAAACATAAGCAACTCAAGGGCATGTCACTAGCACAAATCTCTCCATATATATATAGATTTGGGCTATTCTGTTACTAGTAACAGAATATTATTCTGTTACCCTTTTTGAACTAACGGTTTCAGGTGGTTGAACTGATGTTTTCGAAGTGGTTGAACTGATGCTTTCAGTTGTGTTTAACACATCATCTTCTTTAGTTCAAAAACTTTTTGTAATTTTTTTGTCGAAACGTGGCGTGTAATATATCGTTGGAAAGCTCTTGACAACCATATTTCAAGTATATTGAACGGTTTTGCAAAATCATTATGGTTTAAGAGTGAATCGTATTTTGGACTCAATTTTCAAACGGTTTGTCGGAATTGAGCAAATAAGATGGCGTTGGAAAGCTGGTGAAAATCCGCATCTTCCATATATGTACTGTTTTTTCTAATTCTATATGATTTAAAAGTAATATGAAAAACGGTTTAATTCTGGACGAAACGTATTTTCGCGATTTTTTGCAAACGGTTTGTCGGATTGACGCAAATGATACGGCGTTGGAAAGCTATGTAAAATGCGCAACTTTTTCGTATAGAAATGTTTTTCTAATTCCTTATGGTTTAAAAACGAATTCGAATACGGTCAAATTTGATTTTGAACGCGATTTTTTTAAAAAGTTTATCGAAATATGGCCAATAATATACCGTTGGATAGCTATAGAAAAGGCGAAACTTAGTCATGTTGAACATTTTCTCTACTTCGCAACCGTTTAAGAGTAATTTTGAATACGGCATGACGGTTCCTGCTGTTTTCTCGTGTGAAAAATAGAGTAGTCGTACTGATATATATATATATATATATATGTTTGTACTGAGCTATTTTTTTTGATTAATTTTGAATGGTTCCGAAAAAGGGTATTTGTACTGATGCTTGCATGGGTTTGTACTAAGCGTGTTTTTACTAACTAGACTTTGCTCTGTTTTTTTGGTAATATTTTTCTCGTAAGTTTTCAACGGTTTACTGTATCGTCGCCCCCGTACTTGTATGGTTTGTATCATCTAACTGAATGATATTTTATTTAAAAAGAAAATGTGTTTGTTTTGTTTCCTTTTTTAACTCAACATTTTTTTGACAACGTTGTTCTGAACTTCTCTCATTTTACGACTTGTACTGAGGTACTTACTAATCAGGATTTTCATGGGGTTTCTTTTTTTGCTTGAACTTTACAATTTGAATTTCTGCCATTTCTTTATTCCGAACGGACCACCGTTTTTAACTCGTACTGAGGTACTTACTACGCCCGAACTGGGGTGGCTGTCGCGTGTCTCGGCGTGTTTTGAACTCGATGATATTTTTTCATCAATTTACTGCCCATTTTTTTCATCACACTTGAGAGTGATTAATAGGTTTACTTACTGGCCAGTAACACATGAACTCCTCAGGCAATAATACATGAACTCCTCGGGGAGGGGGTGCGGGGCGGCACACTGGAGGGAGGGACTGCGGGGCTGCGCGCTGGGGGGAGGGGGTGGCGGGGCTGCGCGCTGGAGGAAGAAGAAAGGCGGCGTAAGTTGGGGTCGCCGCGGCATGGGTCTGGTCTAGCGGCATCGGGGTGCATCTGGCGGGGGTGTCGCGCAGCGGGGAGGGAGGAGGTGGCGCGCTGGCGAGGAGGGGGCAGTGCACGGCGGGGGAGGGAGGAGGCGGCGCACAGTGGGGGAGGGAGGGTGCGGCGCACCGGCGGGGGAGGCGCACGACGGGGGAGGGAGGGGGTGGTGCACCGGCAGGGAGGTAGGGGGCGGCGCACGGTGGGGAAGGAAGGGGGGGGGAGGGAGGGGGCGGCGCGCTGGAGGAGGAGTTGGGGATCGGGAGGGAGGTGGTGGGTTCGGTCGCCGTCGCTCCTATATAGGGCCGGAGGGTAACGGAATATTATTCTGTTACTAGTAACAGAATAGCCCTGTCCTATATATATATATATATATCCCAAACACACATATTCTCATTCACACACATATTCCCATTCTTGAAATGAACAACTTTTTACCCACCTATATATATATATATATATATCTCCCGAGAGAGACCGAGAGCACACGGTTAATTAGATGATGAGAGAGAACGATCGACAGAGCACGTGTGGTTGGATAAATAGCTAGCTAGATCTAGTTGTTGGGGAGGAGAGGTGAATCTAGCTAGCTAACTAATGGAGAGGGGTTATGGTGGATGGGGGCATTAATGGGGGAGAGAAGAGAGGTGTAGGAGAAAGAGAGAGGTCATTTATGGAGGAGGGTGCCATTAATGAGGAGAGAAGGGAGGTAGGAGGAAGAGAGAAGAGGAGAAACAATGGTGGAGCTAGAGTGGAGAGGGGAGAGGGGAAAGGGGGAGAGGGCAAAGTGGGCGAGAGGAGGGGAAGGGGGTGGAAAAGGTGGCACCAGCTGCAACTAGCAGTAGCTCTTTCCAGGAAAAGCGCTACTACTAAGTGGGGCCCACTAGCAGTAGCGACACATAAAAACAGAGCGATGCTACTAAACTGTTAGTAGTAGTGCTTTTTTCTGTACACCACTACAACTACGAAAACAGTCGGTGGCCTCGTCTGGTCCCACATAGTAGTAGCGCGTTTCTGCTTCACAACGCTACTACTATGGAGTTACTAGTAGCACTTTTCTGGAAAAGCGCTACTGCTAAATAGCAGCAACGTTTACTTCTTTCTAGCGCTACTACTATGCTACTGTGTATAAGTGTTTTCCTAGTGGTGATCGGTTGTAGCTTTCCTGACTACCCATTGCAACATCAGGGGGTGTCTCCCATGGTGCTCCCAGCTCGCCGTCCGCCTCAAGCTTGTAAGCCATGGATGACCTGCTTGTGAGCTCGTAGGTGATGCCCCCTATCATGGTAGCACCGGTGCTCAACCCCATCATGAGTGCGGCCATGGCTTACGAGCTCATCGACTCAAACGTCCCCCAACCGTCGCACTCGTCGTCCTTTGCTAGGAGCACCGCCGCCCCGTCCTCGCCGGACTTGCAGACCATGGCGCCGCCCGCGCTCGTCACCTCCCCGAGCAGCCGCGCTTGTCATGTCGGCCGCCCACGCTCGCCAGCCATCCGCGTGCAGTAGTGTGGTCACGTCAAAGAAGCTGCTGTGGGGCCCACATGCCAGCGCCTTGCGCAACGAAGGGACTGGCCGAAATTTCGGCCGGCGTGTAGATGGCAAACGTTTACCCTTCCGAAATCACCTTTTCGATCTTTCTTAGTAACTTTAGTAAAAAAACTCTTTCGGACTCATGATCTGAACCTTCGGTAACGCCAAGGCTTCTGACGTTTATTCCTCACACATATACACCAAAGTGGCTAGCGTTTATGCCCTGAATAGATAAGCGGTAGTGTTCCCTAAAAAAGATAAGTGGCAGTGGGCACGCGTAACTGGAAATGCCCCAAGCCCTAGCAGGGTAGAAACGCCAGATATGTGGCGTTTCCAGTAATATGTGGCGGTTCGGCGTTTCCGCCCTATCACGTAGAAGATCAACGGCTACTCAGCATGTCGTGAGCTGGCCAGAAATGTCAATATCACCAACGTTGCATAGTGTAGCTGAAACATTGTGGCTTTTGATGTTTTCAAAAAGGGACAAATCGTGCTAAAGTTTTCAGACGGGTTTGCTAAAGTTAGTGAAAAAGGTCGAAACAATGATTTTGGCCCAATTTTGGGCTTAGCTGAGTTGCATTGAAATTTTAGCCTTCACGAACCTCAAACACCTCCCAACCAGGCCAAGAGAAGTCAATATATATTTGACGCTTATAGTGCTATTTGCAGTCTGTATAGGCGCTAACCTTTCATTAGGATGTCGGTGGTAATGAACCGACCAATCCATGAGCAGTCGTTGTTTGGTTTTCGCATGTTTCATCAATGCCTTTTCTCGAGCTTCTAGAAGCTTTCGTCGAATTTTTCTTTCCTTTTTCCTGTTTAGTTTTTTTCTCATGATTTTTTTCAAATGTGTGAACTTTTCATAAAATTGTGAAATTTTTTTGAATTTGTGACCTTTTTCATGTTTTCTAAAGTTATTTTCACATTTTATGGACTTTTTCAATTTCATGAACTTTTTTATTTTTGTTTATTTTTTTATGTTTTTAAGTTATTTTTTCTTTAAGTTAACGATCATTAGGTCAAAGGTCAACCGGTCCAGTGGTCAACCGTTTTAACCTAGCTTCATGGGTCGACAAACAGTTCACACGCGTGAGGGCCAATTGGGGAATGGTCGAACTGGCGGGAATAGGAGCTCTCATGTGAGGAACGATCGGATCAGTAGTTTCCACTCAACCAGCCCCGTCTCGTCTCGTGCAGGCAAGGCGAGCGTGACGCCGAGCTCATGCGAGTGGGGAGATGGCACGAGCTCGCACATGTCCCCGAAAAATTGGCGGGAGTAATTCGGCCACCTCCCACTGATAGTCTCGCCCTATTATGCTCCCTTTTGCTCAGTGCCCAAACCCGCACCACCATTTCCCCCCTCTGAGCTTTCCATGTCGGGCTATTTCTTCACTGACGAGCAAGTAAGCGGTGCCATCTTCTCCGATTGATGGAGGTCGGCAACAATGACCCTTCTTCCGCCCCTTCTCTGAGTTGTTCACTGTCTCCTCCCCGCTGGCGATCCTTCTTCCTCCTCTCCTCCGAGTTGTTCACTGTCTCCTCCCGCTACTCTGATGGTTGTAAGTGATAACCACAAGTATAGGGGATCGTTTGTAGCCTTTTTTGATAAATTAGAGTGTCGAACCCAACGAGGAGCTAAAGTTAGAACAAATATTCCCTCAAGTTCTATCGACCACCGAAACAACTCTACGCACACTTAAATGTTTGCTTTACCTAGAACAAGAATAAAACTAGAAGTATTTTGCAAGAATAAAACTACGAATAAATTGAAGAGGGAATAGAGGTGTTACACCGCTTCATAGAGGGGGAGAAAGTTGGTGTTGATAGTAGCAAGGTTGTTGATGTAGATTGCCGTCATGATCCTTGCCCCGGCGGCACTCCGGCGCCACCGGGAGAGAGGGGGAGAGAGCCCCCTCCTCCTTCTTCTTACTTGGCCTCCCCCCTAGATGGAAGGAGGGTTTCCCCTCTGGTACATGACCTCCATGGCGGTGGAGGAGCGAGATCCCCTCCGAGATTGGATTTGTCTCTCTATTCTCTTCTGTTTCGCGTTCCCCTTTTTTGGCCCTTCACTGTTTATTAAATTCCTGGAGATCCGTAATTCTGATTGCGCTGAAATTTTACATGATTTTATTCTATAAATTATATTTCTTGCAGCAAAAGAAGGGCCCCAACCGACTTAAAGGGTGCCCACTAAGCACCACCGCGCGCCAGGGGGTGTGGGTCGCGCCCTAGTGGGTAGTGGAGGCCGCGTGCCTCCGTTTGCGTTGATTCCACCTCCCAAATACACATATATTCCAAAATATATCTCCATAAATTTTTATCGCGTTTGGACTTTGTTTGATATGGATATTCTACAAAACAAAAAACATGCAACTGGCACTGGGCATTGGATCAATATGTTAGTCCCAAAAATAATATAAAATGTTGCCAAAAGTATATAAAAGTTGTATAATATTGCCATGGAACAATAAAAAATTATAGATACGAGGGAGACATATCAGTATATAACATCGATCCCTAATTGTTGTAGAGTAGATATGACATCATGTTGTACCTTAGATATGTGAGCATGTGGTAGACTATAGTGTTGCTTCATGATGTTGTGTTAGGATATGGTAGATTGGATGCTAGTGGTGCCATTTTTGGTAGTATGCTAGATTTTGTTTGTTGACAATGATGATCGTCATGGTCTTTTTGTAGAAGTACATGATTTCCATGTCGGTCTCAATGCTAGTATGGTAGAAGTGGTAGTGTGTTCAGCTTGATGATCTGTCCATGCTAGCTTGCTAGATGTGCCAGTGTGTTGAGTTTGATCATCATTCCATGTGTAGGAACTGCATTGTTCTTGCTCAGTAGTCCCGAAGCTTACCATTGTGGGACATTGCTGGATCTTCCCCTCCTATGTTGAGAACTCCCAACCAATGTCCCAGACGATGCCTCTTAATTTAGATGTGTTTGAGGGGCATACGGTACCATCTTTAGTGGTGGTGATGCACGCGAGGACTACTAATTAAGGCGGGCAAGGCAGATATGTGATGATTCATGAAAGGGAACACAGTGAAATGGGCTCATTTCCAATCCATCTTGGTGCTGAACAAGATGTGTGATATAATCACTAGTGGGATGAGGACTAATAAGGGCTTCAAGGAGGTTCACTTGAACGTTGTCCGCAAGAAGGTTTTTGAGTTGTGTGGGACATATGTGATCTCAGCATAGGTGTACAACCATCCTAGGAAGTGGATAGAAAGATGGGTTCACGTGTCCAAGCTTAGAGACATGAGCACTACCAAGGCCACATCATAGTTAGCTAACCTACCACTTGTTTCACTTGATCTAGCATGTCAATCACAATCAACAATGTTGTCTTTCTTTATTAGGATCGCCTCAAGGACATTTTGAGTACCCCAACAAGTTCACTGGGAACTACCCTTAGATGTAGATCATCTTCTCATGAGGTCTGGCTACGGCAAGCATAGAATGGGCTCTAGTGAGCCTCTCGGTGTGCCTTCCCCTGAGTATCCAGACACCTAGAAGTCAGAGACCATCATCCTAGAGGGCCCTAAGAAGGCTACTAATGCTAATCACGCTGCTACTCCTGAGAGGAAGAGGAAGATGGGCGCCTTGATCGACTAGGAGTTGAGCATCTTTAGCAGCATGACCAAGGCCATCAAGGAGATGTCATCTGCTACTTTTGATAGTGTTGGGATTTCCCTGAAGAGGAAGGGTGATATAGTATAGTAGAAAATAGTATTTCCCTTGGTTAAGAACCAAAGTTTATCGAACCAATAGGAGAAGGCACACAGAAAACGTCAACAGAACTTGCACACCAACAAAGGTAAGGGGGCGTCACTTCCCTTGTTCTTGCCAGTTGCAAGAATGAAATATGGTAGCGGTAGATATAAAAAAATAAAATTAAAAGAAAACAACGAGGAATTATAAGTTTTTGTTTTATATAGATGTGAATGGACTCGGGGGGCCATAGCGTTCACTAGAGGCATCTCTCTCATAGTATCGGTAGGTGATACATCTCCATCGTATCTACTTTTCCAAACTCTTTTGCCCTTGTTTTGGACTCTAATTTGCATGATTTGAATGGAACTAACCCGGACTAATGATGTTTTCAGCAGAATTGCCATGGTATTATTTTTGTGCAGAGATAAAAGTTCTTGGGATGACCTGAAACTTCATGGAGAATATTTTTGGAATAAATAAAAAATATTGGTGAAAGAATCAGCAGAGGGGGACCCACCTGCTGTCCACAAGGGTGGAGGGTGCGCCCCTGCCTTGTGGGTCCCCTGGACCTCCACCGACCTCAACTCCAACTCCATATATTCACGTTCGGGGAGAAAAAAAATCAGAGAGAAGGATTCATCACGTTTTCACGATATGGAGCCGCCGCCACCTCCTGTTCTTCATTGGGAGGGCAAATCTGGAGTCCGTCCGGGGCTCCGGAGAGGGGAAATCATCGCCAACCTTCCTCCATCACCAATTTCATGATGCTCAATTCCGTGCGTGAGTAATTCCATCGTAGGCTTGATGGACGGTGATGGGTTGGATGAGAATTATCATGTAACTGAGTTAGTTTTGTTAGGGTTTGATCCCTAGCATCCACTATGTTCTGAGATTGATGTTGCTATGACTTTGCCATGCTTAATGCTTGTCACTAGGGCCCTAGTGCCATGATTTCAGATCTGAACCTATTATGTTTTCATGAATATATTTGTGTTCTTGATCCTACCTTGCAAGTTGTATACACCTATTACGAGTTATGATCCGCAATCCCCAAGGTGACAATAATTGGGATTGTTTCCAGTGATTACCGTAGTTTCAGGAGTTCATGTATTCACTAAGTGCTAATGCTTTGGTCCGGTTCTCTATTAAAAGGAGGCCTTAATATCCCTTAGTTTCCATTAGGACCCCGCTGCCACGGGAGGGTAGGACAAAAGATGTCATGCAAGTTCTTTTCCATAAGCACATATGACTATATACGGAATACATGCCTACATTATATTGATGAATTGGAGCTAGTTCTGTGTCACCTAAGGTTATAACTGTTGCATGATGAATGCCATCTGACATAATTATCCATCATTGATCCATTACCTACGAGCTTTTCACATATTGATCTTTGCTACGTTACTTTGTTGTTGCCACTGTTACAATTGCTACAAAACTGCTACTGTTACTTTTGCCACCGTTACCGTTACTTCCATACTACTTTGCTACTAAATACTTTGCTGCAGATATTAAGTCTTTCAGGTGTGGTTGAATTGACAACTCAGCTGCTAATACTTGAGGATATTCTTTGGCTCCCCTTGTGTCGAATCAATAAATTTGGGTTGAATACTCTACCCTCAAAAATTGTTCTGATCCCATATACTTGTGGGTTATCAGTAGGTAAACAAATTACTGTTGGGAAAATGATAGAAAAGCGCATAGTTATGATGATCATCCATGGCATAATTAATGTGTAGGCATTACGTCCATGACAAGTAGATCAATGTATACTACTATTACTCCACCCCAAGACCGCTATCCAGCATGCATCTCAAAGTATTAAGTTCATAGTAAATTGTAGGATCGAAAGTATGTCTAGAGGGGGGGTGATTAGACTACTTGACCAAATAAAAGCTTAACCTTTTCCCAATTTTAGTTCTTGGTAGATTTTAGCTATTTTAGGACAAGTCAAGCAATCATCACACAATTCAAGCAAGCATGCAAAGAGTATATTGGCAGCGGAAAGTAAAGCATGCAACTTGCAAGAATGTAAAGGGAAGGGTTTGGAGAATTCAAACGCAATTGGAGACACGGATGTTTTTCCCGTGGTTCGGATAGGTGGTGCTATCCTACATCCACGTTGATGGATACTTCAACCCACAAAGGGTAACGGTTGCGAGAGTCCACGGAGGGCTCCACCCACAAAGGGTAACAGTTGCACGAGTCCACACAGGGCTCCACCCACGAAGGGTCCACTAAGAAGCAACCACCCACAAAGGGTCCACGAAGAAGCAACCTTGTCTATCCCACCATGGCCATCGCCCACACAGGACTTGCCTCACTAGCGGTAGATCTTCACGAAGTAGGCGATCTCCTTGCCCTTACAAACTCCTTGGTTCAGCTCCACAATCTTGTCGGAGGCTCCCAAGTGACACCTAGCCAATCTAGGAGACACCACTCTCCAAGAAGTAACAAATGGTGTGTAGGTAATGAACTCCTTGCTCTTGTGCTTCAAATGATAGTCTCCCCAACACTCAACTCTCTCTCATAGGATTTGGATTTGGTGGAAAGAAGATTTGAGTGGAAAGCAACTTGGGAAGGCTAGAGATCAAGATTCATATGGTAGGAATGGAATATCTTGGTCTCAACACATGAGTAGGTGGTTCTCTCTCAGAACATATGAGTTGGAATGTGTATGTGTTCTGATGGCTCTCTCCACGAATGAAGAGGAGGTGGAGGGGTATATATAGCCTCCACACAAAATCCAACCGTTACACAGTTTTCCAATCTCGGTGGGACCGATTCAACAAACTCGGTCGGACCGAAAATGTAAACCTAGTGACCGTTAGAGATTTTCGGTGGGACTGACATGCAACTCGGTAGGACCGATATGGTTAGGGTTTGGGCATAACGTAATCTCGGTGAGACCGATTACACAAACTCGGTGAGACCGAATTTGGTAATTAGCTAACCAGAGAGTTGGTCAGGCAAACTCGGTGGGACCGATTTGCTCTTTCGGTGAGACCGAAAAGTTACAAAGGGGAAACACTGAATTTACATTGCAATCTCGGTGGGACCGATTCGCTCTTTCGGTGAGACCGAAAAGTTACGAAAGGGAAACAGAGAGTTTGCAACCCCATCTCGGTGAGACCGAGATCCCTATCGGTAGGACCGAATTGCTAGGGTTTGGCAGTGGCTTATGACAAATGAAAACTCGGGTGGCGCCGGATAGGAAGAATCGGTAGGACCGAGTTTGGCTTAGGGTTTAGGTCATATGTGGATATGGGAAAGTAGTTGAGGGTTTTGGAGCATATCACTAAGCACATGAAGCAAGAGGCTCATTAAGCAACACCTCATCCCTCCTTGATAGTATTGGCTTTTCCTAAAGACTCAATGTGATCTTGGATCACTAAAATATAAAATGAAGAGTCTTGAGCTTTTGAGCTTGAGCCAATCCTTTGTCCTTAGCATCTTGAGGGTTCCACTTTCACATCCATGCCATGCCAATCATTGAGCTTTCCTAAAATAATCATCTTGGAATAGCATTAGCTCAATGAGCTATATGTTGTTATGAATTACCAAAACCACCTAGGGATAGTTGCACTTTCAATGTCCCCCTTTTTGGTAATTGATGACAACATATAGATCAAAGCTTCGACAAATGATAATAAGCATGAAATATATCGTCGCTTTGAGAAGTATGTGATAAGTAAGAGCTCCCCCTAAGTTTGTGCATATTTAAAATTTGCTTTGGACTACAAATGCACAAGGAGTTAGAGTCATGGGTTACTCTTCCATGTCACATACATCTTGGTGGAGCGCTTAAAATGATAAGAATGAAATACATGCACTCATCACCAAGAATAGTGAATGATCACATAAGATAGATAAGATAATAGCATTAAGCAAGCATTAAGTGTAGCTTATGATCAAACACATGATCATCAATGTCTCACAAGCAATGACATAGTATCTCAAGCACTCAAAAGCAAACAAGT
This sequence comes from Triticum urartu, assembly GCF_003073215.2. Lineage (NCBI taxonomy): Eukaryota > Viridiplantae > Streptophyta > Magnoliopsida > Poales > Poaceae > Triticum > Triticum urartu. Next base: position 195,374,801 of record NC_053024.1, on the reverse strand, counting down.
TCGAAAAACCACCAAATAAAGCAAGAGAGAAAAGCAACACTCTCTCTCTCGAAGCCTATGATCTATACATTTTTCTCCCCCTTTGGCAACAAGTTACCAAAAAGTTCCTAGAAAATGCATAGTGCTGGATCGACACTCAGGCTTGATCTTCAGGTGGTGGTGGAGTCCGGATCACTCCAAGGACGAAGGCTTCTGTAGACGCTGAAGTAGACGCTGGAGTTGGAGCTGAAGTAGATGCTGGAGCTGGTGGAACTGAGGCTGTAGCTGGTGCTGAAGTGGTGGCTCTGGTGTCAGCAACTGGCACGACAGACGACCTCGGACCTTGTGGCACTCTAGCAAAGGCATGAGTGGTAGTCCTTTCTCAATCCGCAGGGTGGATGCAATCAGGTAACCAAGCTGCTCTTGTTTGGTCTTCAAGAAATACTCAGATGCCTCCTCTTGAGTTGGCATCTTGGCAGCTTTCTCCTTCCTTGCCTTCTCCTTCTTGGCTTGTGCTTGGGCAGATGATGGTTCATTCTCAGTCATGACTACTTGATTGTCCTCAAAATCTGGATGGATGGGCAAGTGTTCCTTGTCCAACAAGTATATGCCCGTGCCCATCTTGGAGTTAATGAGCTCCTGAATTTGAGGGGCATAACCACAGCTCCTCTTCTGATCTGCTGCAGTCCTCTTGATAGTCTCTACTATGAGGCTCATGACCTTGAATTTCTGTGGCACATCAAATACATGTAGCAAGTTGATTGCATGGCCTCTGATCATCTTGTGATCTCCAGACTTGGGTAAGAGAGTGTGCCTTAATATCCAATTGATTGTTGGCAGCCCTGACAGAAGATAGTGCACAGACCCAAACTTGAAAGTATCAAGAGCTTCATTGGGAATCTCCTTGTACATGTTGGACATTTAGTTGTGGTCCATCTTCTTCTTGGCATAAATGTCCAAGTCATCTGCTTGCTCCTCTGGGGCATTGATCAACTTTGCCCATTCCTCAATAGTTGATTGGTACCTCATACCTTCAGACATCCATGTGATCCTTCCATCTGGGTAGAAGTGTGCTGTGGAGTAGAATTGCATGATAAGCTCCTCGTTCCACTTTGTGAGCTTCTGCCCAACAAAGTCTGCAACTCCACACGCACTAAAGCTGTCATACACTCCAGGGTAGTGTTCCTCATTTTCCTTCATGTAGGTCCAGTCGACCCATCTCATGTCACAAACAATAGGCTTCTTGTCAAGCAGTACTGTCTCATAGAAGTCCTACTGTTCCTTGGTGTGAAATCTATAATCCACAGCAGTCCTTCTCCTTGAAGCATATGGATCTGCTTCTCTCCACTTCCTCAGCCCTGAGTCTCTCCTGAGCTTCATGTCCTCAGCCACAGGATGAGCATCATTGTGGTCTGGGATCTTGGGCTTGAGTTTTCTCAGAACATTCTATTCCTCTTCTTCAGCAGCTTCAGGCACTGGGGCCTTGTTCTTTTCAGCAGCAGGTATGCTCCTTGTATTTCTCTTTGGTGCTGTCTTGACCTTTGATGCAGCCTTGGGCTTAGATGCAGTAGCCCCTGATTTGATAGCATCACCCATTAGCTTGGGTGCCTTAGGTGCTGGTGCAGCAACCTCTTCTTCCTCTTCCTCTTCCATGATGGAAGCCTTTCCAAGCACTCTGGCTACAGTCTTCTTGACCCTTTCCTTCCTCTTCTTGCCTTCAGCAACAAATGGCTCTTTGGGTGCAGGCTTTTCAGTTGAAGCTCTAGCCTTTGACATAGGCTGCCTGCCTGCTGGCCTTTTGATCTTCAGTCCTAGCTTTGTGCCTTGAGCTGGCTCAACTCTATTTGATGTGGCCTCTTCCTCTGCCACATAATCTTCATCTTCAAAATCAGAAGTTCTCTTCTTTCTTTGTCTAGTGGCAGCTTTTGGCAGATTGCTTGGGGTACTTCTGCTGCCATCATCTGAAGAGCTGGAGGGACTAGTGCCCTCACTCATCACCACTTGCTGTTCTGACACATTCTGGCTGTCACTCTGATCTGACATGTTAAACAAGCTGACTGCTGACCCTGTGAAGAGTTTATAGATGATGTAGAATAGATGAGCATCACAAAATGCAGAGATTTTTGCACAAGAATGATCAAAAACTTAGTTTTAGTTTCCCACTGAAATCATCTCGGATCTACCGATTTTTAAACTCGGTGATACCGAAGCAGTTTTGGCACCTAAACTAGTGAACTCGGTCAGACCGAGTCACAGTTCGGTGGCACCGAGACTGCTAGGGTTTCATAGAGTTCCAAAATCGGTCACACCGATAAGTAATTCTCGGTCAGACCGAGTCTCACTTGTGCAATGGCATAAGCCAAATCGGTGGGACCGAGTTTTTCAACTCGGTGGGTCCGAGATGGTTTCGGCAGAAACCTAACCCTAAAATTTTCGAATCAAACCTAATCTACGAGCGCATTGACTGGATAGGAGTGTTTCAATCGTGGCAAGAATCATGATGATCACAATGTGCTAAGAATCGGATTGGAGAATAGCACAAAGATCGAGTCCATACCCTAGTTCGGCGGAGACTCGCTACGGCGGCAACGGCGGGGTAGAATTCCCGTTGACGGCGACGGAGACCAGCGACTGGAGGCGGCTGGCGGCGAGGAGACGATCCGGAGACCACGTTGGCAGAGCAGGCTATCGCGCGGGCGAAGGGGTTTGGAGAAATTTCCAAAATTTTGCCCGTGGCTATATATAGCCCGACCCTGTCGGTGTGACCGAGTGGAACAACTTGGTGGCACCGAGATTCATAACTGCAGGCAGTTACTGAAACTCGGTGTGACCGAAAGGTTCAAATCGGTTGCACCGAGATCGAAAACCTAGATCAACTTAATGATCTTGGTAGGACTGAAAGTGGGGTATCGGTCAGACCAAGAATCATAAAGAGGTTTTGGAAGTTTAAGTCTATGACAAATCGGGGACTCCGAGCGCTCCTCACACAGAGTGGTTCGAATCTGACTTGATCAAATTTTGTGATGCAGCATGAATAGAGTTTGAGACGAGAAAAGCATAGATAGCTAGAGGAGGTTCTTAGGCATTCTTGTCCATCCACTTGGCAAAACAAAATAAAACCAAACAATCAAAACAACAAGTGGATGTCCTCGAATGAGTAAAATATGCAACCAGCATGCTCACACAATAAGATGGCAAATGAAATATGTGACAAGGCATGCACAACCAATTCTAGCAACTATCAAGCAATTTGCGATGACTAGGTCATCTATATATGAGTATATTGACTTAGGAGTCAAGTGAGAACACTTGATCATAGGTCATACTCATCGTTTAAGCTCAAGTGGGGTTACCACTTTTACATAAAGCATTGTTGTGTTCACATCTTTAGAGTTGCTTTAGCTCAAGTCTTAGAGTAAAGCTCCCCCTAGATGTGATACCCCCCTAAGAGGGATGAACTAACCTTGGGTTTTGTCGATGATGACTTCATGTAGATGTTGAAGTTGTGGATGCTCAATGTTGATGTAGATCACTTGGAGCTATCCATTTGAGTGAATTGCACTTTCAATACCTACATGGGTTAGTCCCACAAGGAACAAACAAGGATATCCATAGACATAGAGTGATGCACACACAAGATGATGTCCATGAAAACTTTAGGTTACCTTTTCCCTTGTCTTACCAACAAGAGGGTTTGTGACTCCTTGAACTAGTGCAGGATGTGGAAGTTGATTGCACTTGTTCTTGCCAAAATGATAAGAGTGAAGTATGTTGGCGGAGTCACCCTCAAGAACTCTCTAGTTCTTCTTCTTTTGGATCCACATCATCTTGATGGGAATCCTTGGAGTTGTAGTCGTACTTGATGAAGTGGAACTTGAAGTAGTCTTGGGAATCCACTTGACTAAGGTCTTAGGAGCTTCTTCAAATGCGTCAATTTCCTCTTGAAGCTTGTCCTTGCCTTTTTGCTTGTAGTCTTGTGGTGGAAGATCATCTTGAGCTTGTGTCCCCTTGAAAGAAGTATCATACTTCTCTTGTTGAGGAACAAACTTTGTCTTGGGGTATTGATCTTCTTCCCACTCAACTCCATTGGCATTGAACTTCCGTTCAAAACCAACACCTTGATTCTTCCGGTGCATTCCTTGCTTACGCACAATTTCCTCGAATTGCTTGCTCCCGGCAAGGCTTTTGTACACTCCTTTCTCTATTCCCTTCAATAAGCTATTTTCTTGCTCAAGTGTAACTTGGCTAAGAGAATCATTAGTGGAATCAAGAGAACTACTAGAAGCAACAATATTGGATTTAGCATGATCATTGTTACTGCTAGAGGAAGAATCTTTCTTGTTCTTGTTACTAGAATTGACTTGAGGCATGTAAGTGGATAAGAGTAAACGCTTGGCAATGTAAGAAGAACTTTTCTTGCGGAGATCATCATTGATTTCTTTTAAGAACTCATGCTCTTGCTCAAGATTGAGCTTTTCAAAGCGTAATTTCTCATGAGCTCTTAAAAGTTCTCGATGATCTTCGAAGATAGTTTCATGAGCTAACTTAAGAGTGTTTAGTTCTTTAGTTAGAGCCTCAATCTTTTCCTTATCATTGTCATTCATTTTATCTTGATTAGCATGATTAATTGACATTTCATCATAGTATTCATCACTAGAGTTGTCAACAAGTAAATCATCACCTAACAAGTCATCTTCATCACTATTGAAATCAACATACTCGGGGTGTGTTACCTTAGGACCTTTGGCCATGAAGCATCTTCCAATTCCTTCATTTGGTGAGTCAAATATGTCGTAGGAGTTGGTTGACACAAGTGCTAGACCGGCAACACCTTCATCTTGAGTATCTTCAGAGTCAGAGTGATAACTTCTCTCGGAGTGGCTGTCGGAGTCGGAGCCGGATACCCATTCACCAACATGAGCTTGATGTCTTCGTCTTGTGTTGCTCCTTGATGATTTTTCCTTCCTTTCCAAATCCTTGCTTCTTCGTGAGTATCTTCGTTCATAACAATCATCTCTACTCCTTCTCTCTCTTGGTGGTGATTCTTTGCTTCTTCTTTTTGGAGAATCTTCTCTTCTCTTGTAGGGAGCCGTACACTCATTGGAATAGTGTCCGGGTCTTCCACAACTATAGCAGTTTCGCTCTCGACTAGAAGATCTTTTGTCATTGTAGGACCTTGACTTGAAGCTTCTATCTTTGCTTCTACTCTTGTAGAACTTGTTGAAGTTCTTCACCATTAAGCTCAATTCTTCATTGAAGTCTTGTTTCTCACTTGATGATGTAGGGGCTTCACATGAGGCTTTATAGGCACCACTTGATTTGTTGTGAAGTTCCTCTTTATCCTTAAGTGACATCCCATGAGCAACAATTCTTCCAATCACCTCCGTTGGCTTGAGATCTTTGTAATTGGGCATCATTTGGATCAATGTGCACACGGTATCATATTTTCCATCCAAGGCTCTTAGAATCTTCTTGATGATGAATCTATCGGTCATCTCTTCACTTCCTAAGCCGGCAATCTCATTTGTGATGAGAGCAAGCCTAGAGTACATTTCAGCGACACCTTCACCATCCTTCATCTTGAACTTGTCAAGTTGACTTTGAAGCACATCCAACTTGGATTCCTTGACGGAGTCGGTACCTTCGTGCATATCAATCAAAGTGTCCCAAATTTCCTTCGCATTCTCAAGACGGCTGATTTTGTTGAATTCTTCGGGGCACAATCTGTTGAAGAGAATATCACAAGCTTGAGCATTGTATTGCAACATCTTCAACTCATCCGCGGTAGCTTCACGGTTTGGTTCTTTCCCATCAAAGAAGTCACCTTGCAAACCAACACACACAATAGCCCAAACGGCGGGGTTATGTCCAAGAATATGCATTTTCATTTTATGCTTCCAACTAGCAAAATTAGTACCATCAAAGTAGGGACCTCTATGGTGATAATTTCCCTCGCTAGACGCCATACTCTCCTAGGTTGTGAAACCAAGGCTATGACCACCAAAAGCTATGGAGATCAAAGAAAATGGAGACCAAAGCTCTGATACCACTTGTAGGATCGAAAGTATGTCTAGAGGGGGGGTGATTAGACTACTTGACCAACTAAAAGCTTAGCCTTTTCCCAATTTTAGTTCTTGGCAGATTTTAGCTATTTTAGGACAAGTCAAGCAATCATCACACAATTCAAGCAAGCATGCAAAGAGTATATTGGCAGCGGAAAGTAAAGCATGCAACTTGCAAGAATGTAAAGGGAAGGGTTTGGAGAATTCAAACGCAATTGGAGACACGGATGTTTTTCCCGTGGTTCGGATAGGTGGTGCTATCCTACATCCACGTTGATGGAGACTTCAACCCACAAAGGGTAATGGTTGGGAGAGTCCACGGAGGGCTCCACCCACAAAGGGTAACGGTTGCGCGAGTCCACACAGGGCTCCATCCATGAAGGGTCCACTAAGAAGCAACCACCCACAAAGGGTCCACGAAGAAGCAACCTTGTCTATCCCACCATGGCCATCGCCCACACATGACTTGCCTCACTAGCGGTAGATCTTCACGAAGTAGGCGATCTCCTTGCCCTTACAGACTCCTTGGTTCAACTCCACAATCTTGTCGGAGGCTCCCAAGTGACACCTAGCCAATCTAGGAGACACCACTCTCCAAGAAGTAACATGGTGTGTAGGTAATGAACTCCTTGCTCTTGTGCTTCAAATGATAGTCTCCCCAACACTCAACTCTCTCTCATAGGATTTGGATCTGGTGGAAAGAGGATTTGAGTGGAAAGCAACTTGGGGAAGGCTAGAGATCAAGATTCATATGGTAGGAATGGAATATCATAGTCTCAACACATGAGTAGGTGGTTCTCTCTCAGAACATATGAGTTGGAATGGTGTATGTGTCTGATGGCTCTCTCTCCAAATGAAGAGGAGGTGGAGGGGTATATATAGCCTCCACACAAAATCCAACTGTTACACACAGTTTTCCAATCTCGGTGGGACCGAATCAACAAACTCGGTTGGACCGAAAATGTAAACTAGTGACCGTTAGAGATTTTCGATGGGACTGACATGCAACTCGGTAGGACCGATATGGTTAGGGTTTGGGCATAACGTAATCTCGGTGAGACCGATTACACAAACTCGGTGAGACCGAATTTGGTAATTAGCTAACCAGAGAGTTGGTCAGGCAAACTCGGTGGGGCCGATTCGCTCTTTCGGTGAGACCGAAAAGGAAACACTGAATTTACATTGCAAGGGGAAACAGAGAGTTTGCAATCCCATCTCGGTGAGACCGAGATCCCTATCGGTAGAACCGAATTGCTAGGGTTTGGCAGTGGCTTATCACAAGTGAAACTCGGTGGCGCCGGATAGGAAGAATCGGTAGGACCGAGTTTGGCTTAGGGTTTAGGTCATATGTGGATATGGGAAAGTAGTTGAGGGTTTTGGAGCATATCACTAAGCACATGAAGCAAGAGGCTCATTAAGCAACACCTCATCCCTCCTTGATAGTATTGGCTTTTCCTAAAGACTCAATGTGATCTTGGATCACTAAAATATAAAATGAAGAGTCTTGAGCTTTTGAGCTTGAGCCAATCCTTTGTCCTTAGCATCTTGAGGGTTCCACTTTCACATCCATGCCATGCCAATCATTGAGCTTTCCTGAAATAATCATCTTGGAATAGCATTAGCTCAATGAGCTATATGTTGTTATGAATTACCAAAACCACCTAGGGATAGTTGCACTTTCATAAATAGAGTAATGCTTGAAGCAAGATGACATAATGTAGATAGAATAAGACCATGCAATATGTTTGAACCCCATCGTATTACCCTTAGTAGCAACAATACAATATGTGCCTTGCACCTCCTCCTGTAACAGAGTAAGGACACCACAAGATTGAACCTACAACTATGCACCACTCCCATTGAAGATCTAATTGTTAACTTGGCCAAAGAAAACTCATACATAGCTATAAAATTACACATAAACAAATCTCAAAAAAGACTCAAATAATTTCGATGAATAATCTGATCATAAACCCACAATTCATCATATCCCAACAAACGCACAACGAAAGTTTACATCAGATTGATTTCAGATGAGGTCGTTGTATTGAAGATCAAAAGAGAGAGACATCTAGCTACTGTGTGGACCCGTAGGTGTAACGCCCGGATAATTAAGCTACAGCGAACCTCTGCTAAATATGCCACGTCAGCTCCGTCACTGTTTAATATCGCGTTGGTTCGAAACTTTTCAAATTCAAAATTTAAATATTGTCAAACATCAAAAGTTTTCAAACATCAAAACAAAAATGTTCGGTCTGTGCCGAATATTACAAAGATAATTATAGTAAAGAAAACACGAATTTATAAAATACTTAAATACCCTAAATTAAATAAAACAGAAAAAGGAAAAGAAAATACAAAAACAAAAACAAAAGAAAAGCCCCCCACCCACTGGGCTTTGGCCCAGCCAGTGGCCCAACCGGCCACCCCACTCCCCCTAACCCCCCCACTTCACCCCAACCCTAACCCACTCCCCCGTCGCCCCACACCCCACTCCCTCGATTGGATCTGGATCGGGAGGAGCCCGATCCCATCGTCCCCCCGGTCGCCCGCCGCCGCGGCCACCTTGCTGTCGCAGGAGCAACCTCGCCGGCCTGCCACCTCCTCCCCGCCATCCCAGTCGTCTCCGTCCTCCTCCTGGCCCCCCCGTTGCCCCGTTCCCTGCAACCCGTGGTGAGGCCCCAGCCTCTTCTTCCCCTGAACCTGCTGCTGCTACGCTGCGAGCCGCCCCTGCTCCCCCTGCGCCCGTGTGCCGCTGCGCGCTCCCGCCCCTCAGGCGCGCGCCCGCGCCGCGGCCTCCTCCCTGCTCGGCCGCGCCCGCTCCCTGTCGCAGCCCCGCCGGGCCTCCACGCACGGCCGTGCCCCTGGCCTCCTCCTCCTGCCGCTACTTCACGGCTGCTGCTGTAGCCTCGCGCCGCCGTCGCTCGACTGCCGTCCGCGCCGGTCGTCCGCCCCGGCGCGCCCGCGCTCGGCTGCGCCGTGCCTCGCGCCCACCTGCACCGTGCCTCGTGCGCCCCCCTACCGCAGCCCCCCCGGGCCTCCACACACGGCCGTGGCCGCCGCCGGCAGGCCGCCCTGGCCACTGGCCTCGCCCCGCCGCACTCCCTGCGGACGAGCACCCGCCCCGGCGCACGTCGCCCTTCGCCCGCTCCTGGCGCCCGCGCCCGTTCGTGCACCCGCGCCCAAACCCGTTATGCCCCTTTGGGCCATAAACACATGGGGCCCACGGCCCCAGAATGTTTTAAAAAAGATTATAAAAAAATATAATAATTAATTAATTAAATTAATTGTGTTTAATTAACCTAATTAAATAGTGTTAATTAATTAAAGAATAATTAGATTAGTTAAACCCTAATTAGATTAAACAGTCTATGACAAATGGGCCCTGTATGTCAGTTTGACCGGTCAACGGTCACAGTTAACTGCTGATGTCATGCTGATGTCATGATGACGTCATGCTGATGTCATGATGACATCATGTTGATGTCATGATGACATCATGCTGATGTCAGCAAGCACTATTCTGGATAATGTTGTTTTAAAATAATTAAATAAATGCTAAAAAGATTTAAATCTTTTAAAATTAATATAAATTAACCGTAGCTCGCATGAAAAAACTTTGTACATGAAAGTTGCTCAGAACGACGAGACGAATCCGAATACGCAGCCCGTTCGTCCGCTACACATCCCTACCATAGCACAACTTTACCCCTCTGGTTCATCTATCCGAAAATGCGAAACACCGAGGATACTTTCCCGGTTGTTTCCCCCCTTCGCCGGTATCACCTCCTACTGCGTTAGGGCACACCTAGCACCGTTACTCGTCATGTCATGCATCAATATGCATATGTTTTCATCGTATTCATTGTTTCTTCCTCCTCTTCTCTCTGATAGACTACGAGACTGACATCGCTGCTGGTGCCCCAATCGACTACGTTGTTGACGACCCTTACTTGCTAGAGCAACCAGGCAAGCCCCCTTGATCACCAGATATCGCCTATTCTTCTCTCTACGGCTTGCATTAGAGTAGTGTAGCATGTTACTGCTTTCCGTTAATCCTATTTTGTTGCATGGCCTGTCATTGTTGCTATAGTTGTTGATACCTTACCCGCATTCCTAAATGCTTAGTATAGGATGCTAGCTTATCATCAGTGGCCCTACATTCTTGTCAGTCTGCCGTGCTATACTATCGGGCCGTGATCACTAGGGAGGTGATCACGGGTATATACTTATATACATATACATGATACATGTGATGACTAAAGACGGGCCGGCTCGTAGAGTACCCACGAGTGATTCACAGATTGGGGACTGAAAGGACCTTTGTCCCGACGACCCTCTGGGTGGATCTTTGTGGCGGAGCAACAGGGCAGGTTGAGACCACCCAGGAGAGAGGTAGGCCTGGCCCTGGTCGGCGTCTGCGGTTACTTCTAAATAACATGCTTAACGATATCTTGGTATTTGATCTGAGTCTAGCCACTGGCCTATACGCTTTAACCAACTACGTGGGGATAGTTATGGGCACTCGACGTCGTGGTATCAGACGAAGCCTTCTTGACGTCAGCGACTGAGCGGCGCGTGCCGGGTTGGACCACGTAACGCAACTTCCTTTGTAATGGAGGTTGCTAGGCCTGCTCACCGGCCGCGTACACAACATGCAGGTGTTCAATGGGCGATGGGCCCAGACCCCTGCGCGCTTAGGATTTAGACCGGCGTGCTGACCTCTCTGTTGTGCCTAGGTAGGGCTACGACGTGTTGATCTTCCGAGGTTGGGCATGACCCAGGAAAGTGTGTCCGGCCAAAGGGGATTGAGCGTGTTGGCAAATGTGGTGCACCCCTGCAGGGAAGTTTATCTATTCGAAAAGCCGTGTCCCTCGGTAAAAGGATGACCCAGAGTTGTACCTCGACCTTATGACAACTAGAACCAGATACTGAATAAAACACATGCTTCCAAGTGCCAGATACAACTGGTGATCGCTCTCTCACAAGGCGACGAGGGGAGGATCGCCGGGTAGGATTATGCTATGCGATGATACTTGGTGAATTTACCATCTACCCTCCTCTACATGATGCAAGATGGAGGCGGCCAGAAGCATAGTCTTCGATAGGACTAGCTATCCCCCTCTTATTTCGGCATTCTGCAGTTTAATCCACATATACTACCCCTTTCATTGATACCAATGCATATGTAGTGTAGCTCCTTGCTTGCGAGTACTTTGGATGAGTACTCACGGTTGCTTTGCTCCCCCCTTTTCCCCTTTCTATACCCGGTTGTTACGACCAGGCGTTGGAGTCCAGGAGCCAGACGCCACCGTCGACGACGACTCCTACTACTCTAGAGGTGCCTACTACTACGTGTAGGCCGCTGACGACGACCAGGAGTAGTTTAGGAGGATCCCAGACAGGAGGCCTGCGCCTCTTTCGATATGTATCCCAGTTTGTGCTAGCCATCTTATGGCAACTTTTTTAGTTATGTCTGTACTCAGATATTGTTGCTTCTGCTGACTCGTCTATGATCGAGCTCTTGTATTCGAGCCCTCGAGGGCCCTGGCTTGTAATATGATGCTTGTATGACTTATTTTATTTGTAGAGTTGTGTTGTGATATCTTCCCGTGAGTCCCTGATCTTGATCGTACACGTTTGCGTGTATGATTAGTGTACGATTGAATCAGGGGCGTCACAGTAGGTATGTGGGAACTACTCACACATCATCGTGGAGGCAACAAGGTTGATGAATATAGCCTCCTCAATGGTTTCCTCCTCCGACAGAGTACCGGTGCAGGCCACGAGATAGGATTTGCAGAAGTACAGAGGCTCGTGGTGGCAGAAGAATTGTTTTGGGTCTCACATCGGAGGTTTATGGATATATGGGAATTTGTAGGACTGGAATTAGGTCAAACGGAGCCACGGGGTGGCCACAAGGCACTGCTACTTGTGAGCTGCGTTGGGATTTCCCCTAAAGAGGAGGGGATGATGCAGTATAGCAGAGATAAGTATTTCCCTTAGTTATGCATGAAACCAAGGTGATCAATCTAGTAGGAGAATCACGCAACAACTCGTTAACAAAACCTACACGCAAAATAACAAATTCTTGCACCCAACGCGAACAAGGGTTGTTGATCCCTTAGCGGGGGCCATAGATAGATAGATAGAACAAAAATAAAAAAGATTAAATAAAGTAAAATTGCAGCAAGGTATTTTTAGGATTTTTATTATATGATAAAGGTAGACATGGGGGCCATAGTTTTCACTACATGATTCTCTCTTGAAAATAGCATACGGTGGGTAAACAAAATACTGTTGGGCAATTGATAGAAAAACAAATAATCATGACGATATCCAAGGCAATGATCATGTATATAGGCATCACGTCCGAGACAAGTAAACCGAAACAATTCTGCATCTACTACTATTAGTCCACCCATCGACCGCTATCCAACATGCATTTAGAGTATTAAGTTCATAAAGAATGAGGTAACGCCTTAAGCAAAATGACATGATGTAGACAAAGTAAACTCACACATGAATAAACCCCATCTTTTTATCCTTAATATCAATGCTACAATACATGTCATGTCCCTTTCTGTCACTGGGATTGAGCACCACAAGATAGAACCCATTACAAAGCAGCTCTTCCATTGCAAGATAAATCAATCTAGTTGGCCAAACCAAATCAATAGACCAAAGATAAATACGAAGCTATAATAATCATTCACAAAAGAGTTCAGAGAAAACTCAAATAATATTCATGGATAATCTGATCATAAACTCACAATTCATCGGATCCCAATAAACACACTGCAAAAAGTGATTACATCAGATAGAACTCCAAGAACATCAAGGAGAACATTGTATTGAAGATAAAATAGAGACAAAGATCTAGCTACTAACTATGGACCCGTAGGTCTGTGGTAAACTACTCACGCATCATCGGAAGGGCGGCAAGGTTGATGTAGAGCCCCTTTGTGATCGAATCCCCCTCCGGCAGAGTGCCGACAAAGGCCTCCAAATGGGATCTCTTGAGAACAGGAATTTGCGGTGGTAGAAAAAGTATTTCGTGTACTCCTCTAGTGGTTTCCCTATTTTAGAGAATTTATAGAGGCAGAGTTAGGTCAGACAGAGCTACATGGGCCCCACGAGCCACCAGGGCACATCCTACCCCCTAGGCGCGCCCTGATGCCTCGTGGGCCACTGCTCCATCTTCTTATCCACTCCTGGAGCTTCCAGGGTCTCTTATGTCCAGAAAAAAATCTCCAAAAAGTTTCGTGGCATTTGGACATTGTTTGGTACCAATATTCCAAAAAACCAAAAACAGGCAAAAACATCAACTGGCACTGGGCACTAAGTTAATAGGTTAGTCCCAAAATGATATATAATTGCTTGTAAGTGTATATAAAACATCCAAGATTGATACTATAATAGCATGGAACAATCAATAATTATAGAGACATTGGAGAAGTATCAGGTAACTGGGCGTGCCCCCTGCCTTGTCGCTCCCTCTGCAGCATCTGGTCTCCTCCGAAAGCTTCCAGTGTCTCTTTTGATCCAGAAAAATCATCCAAATTTTTCATCGTGTTTGGACTTCGTTTGGTATGGATTTCCTGGAAAAGCAAAAAATGTAGAAAACTACAACTGGCACTGGGCACTGAGTTAACAGGTTAGTCCATAAAAACAATATAAAATGGCATATAAGGTATATAAAATGATAATATAATAGCATGAAACATTCAAAAATTATAGGACGTATCAGCATCCACCATTAGGGTAGAGCAAGCATATATACATGCGCCCTGACCTTTACAACACAATCATGGACAACATTACGTTCAGTGAGCGGGCTTTGATGACCGCTCTCAGCCACCTCCAAGACAAACATGACACAAGGTCTTGGGTTTATTGGGATGTGAGAGGACCAACAGATGGTCTATCTTAGGACATGGCTGAGCAAGCACTACTACACATAGTGCAATGGTCTCTAGTGAACGTGGCATGCATGATGATGATTTAAATTTTGTGGTAGCTAGGGCATGAATTTTTTTGATATCCTATATATTTTGTTGAGGTGGTATGCTTGTCGGTGTAGAATCCGACAGACCCCTCAGTAGGGTGTCGCAACAAGCCGGAAGTCCTAGAGGTAAACATGAGACAATTTACCCAGGTCTGGGCCCTCTCTCTAGACTTAAAACCCTACTCATGGTCGTATTGTATTGATTTGATAGGGTGTAAAATGATGATATCTAAAATCGTAGGTATACCAAGGGATAATGATGGTGTGACCTAAAGACTAGCCCAGCCTCAACAAACAGCATGCCGAGGCCTAGGGTTACACAAATCCTAGTCGGCTAGGGAGGTTGGAGAGTCCTCGTAATAGTTTGATCTTCTAGCCTTGTATATCAAGATGCTCGCTCCTTCATGTAGGGGAGGGGCGGTCACATGCTGGGTTGATGGTCGGAGCCGTGCAGCAACCTAAGGGGCCTCGATCCGGCCTAATGGGTCGACTTCTGGTGGCTTGAGGCACCCTACGACGTAACACTGCCAGTAGCTCCTAAACGGCTTAATGGATTTCATCGCTCCTCGGTTGATGCAAAGCTGAAGGTGTTGTCTTCAAGTAGTGTTTCGAAGCCTTGGCCAGTTCATGAAGCTCCCTAAAATATAGGTTCCACGTCTACTTGCCCTTGTGGGAATGTGTAGCATGGTTTGTTGGATTCTAGGGCCGATAGAGGATCCTAAGGCAGGCTTCTCCTGACATGTGCTAGTCAACCTCTAATCTTGAGTTGCTGAAGTAGACGTTTGATCTCCATAGAATCATTTTCTGCGAAGCCGACCTTCATGGCCTAATCTTCCATAAGCAACTGCAAGAAGCAATATTAGGACAAAACCGTAGGGCCAATGACTCAACCAGCTTATAGCAGGTTTAAACCCCCTTGACAACCCCGTTGCCAAGGCCACCACTACAACAGGTTTAAACCCCCTTTAGCCGGCTGGGTAGGTTCACTAGTGGTATCCCTCTCAAAAGCAGCCAATGTCATGGTAGACAAATTACTGTTGGGTAATTGATGCAAAAGCAACATTTATAACTTTGATCATTCATGGCATAATCTTGTAGAGGCATTACATCCGTGATAAGTAGACCGTTATCCAACTACATCTATTATTATTACTCCACCCTGGAACTTCTATCCAACATGCATCTCAAGGTATTAAGTTTACTAGAAACATAACAACATAATAAGCAAGATAACATAATGTACACAGAAAAAATCTATCAATAAGATAAATCTCAGTCATTTTATCCTTAGTAGTAACAATACAAATATGTGTCATGTCCCCATTCTGTCACTGGGATATAGAACACTGCAATATTGAACCCACTACTATGCACCACTTCCTCTGAAGAACTACCCATCTATCTTGGCCAGAGAAGACAAGTATATCGGAAAGCATAGATAGCCACTCAACTATACAACAAAGTAACAAATATATTCAATGAACAATCTGACCATAAATCCACAATTCATCGGATAACAAACACAACATAAGAATTACATAATATTGGTACCGATCATACAAAGAAGAAGGGGGACATGGTACTCAAGATCTAAAAGAGAGAAAGACTACTATGCACTCATAGGTACTGATACGTCTCCATCGTATCTACTTTTCCAAACTCTTTTGCCCTTGTTTTGGACTCTAACTTGCATGATTTGAATGGAACTAACCTGTACTGACGTTGTTTTCAGCAGAATTTCCATGGTGTTATTTTTGTGCAGAAATATAAAGTTTTCGGAATGACCTGAAAATTCACGGAGATCGGTTTTGGAATAAATAAAAAATACTGGCGAAAGAATCAACCGAAGGGGGCCCACACGCTGGCCACAAGGGTGGGTGGCGCGCCCACCCCCTGGGGCACGACCTCTGCCCTTGTGGGCCCCCTGGACCTCCACCGACCTCAACTCCAACTCCATATATTCATGTTCGGGGAGAAAAAAATCAGAGAGAAGGATTCATCACGTTTTACGATACGTAGCCACCGCCTGATACGTCCATTTTGCGTCATGTTTTCTTACTGTTATTTCTGATGTTTTTATGCCTAATAATGCTTTTTGGAGTAATTCTAATGCCTTTTCTCTCATAATATGCAAGGTATACACAAAGAGGGAGAATTCTGGCAGCTGGAAATCTGGACCTGGAAAAGCTACGTCAGGCCACCTATTCTGCACAACTCCAAACAAGATGAAACTTCACAGAGATTTTTTATCAAATATATGATGAATATTGGAGCAAATAACTACCAGAGGGGGCCCACCAGGTGGGCACAACCCACCTGGGCACGCCAGGGAGCCCAGGCGCGCCCTGGTGGGTTGTGCTCACCCAGGCCCACCTTCGGTGCCCATCTTCTGGTATATAGGTCATTTTGACCTAGAAAAAAAATAAGGAGGAGGACTTTCTAGATGGAGCGCCGCCGTCTCGAGGTGGAACTTGGGAAGGAGCACTTTTGCCCTCCGGCGAAGCGATTCCGCCGGGGGGAACTTCCCTCCCGGAGGGGGAAATCATCGTCATCATCATCACCAACAACTCTCCCATCTTGGGAGGGCAATCTCCATCAACATCTTCAACAACACCATCTCATCTCAAACTCTAGTTCATCTCTTGTGTTCAATCTTGTTACCAGAACTATAGATTGGTGCTTGTGGGTGACTAGTAGTGTTGATTACATCTTGTAGTTGATTACTATATGGTTTATTTGGTGGAAGATTATATGTTTAGATCCAATATGCTATGTAACACCCCTTTGATCTTGAGCATGATTATCATTTGTGAGTAGTTACTTTTGTTCTTGAGGTCACGGGAGAAATCATGTTGCAAGTAATCATGTGAATTTGATATGTGTTCAATATTTTGATAGTATGTATGTTGTGATTCCTTAGTGGTGTAAGGTGAACGTCGACTACATGACACTTCACCATATTTGGGCCTAAGGGAATGCATTGTGGAGTAGCAATTAGATGATGGGTTGCGAGAGTGACAGAAGCTTAAACCCCAGTTTCTGCGCTATTCCGTAAGGGACCGATTGGACCCAAAAGTTTAATGCTATGGTTATTATTCTTAATACTTTTCTCGTAGTTGTGGATGCTTGTGGGAGGGTTAATCATAAGTAGGAGGTTTGTTCAAGTAAGAACATCACCTAAGCACCGGTCCACACACATATCAAATTATCAAAGTAGCGAACACAAATCGAACCAACATGGTGGAAGTGACTAGATGAAATTCCCGTGTACCCTCAGGAACACCTTGCTTATCATAAGAGACTGTTTTGGCCTGTCCTTTGCCTCAAAAGGATTGGTCTAACTTGCTGCACTTTTGTTACTACTATTGTTACTTGTTCGTTACAAATTTCCTTGCCATCAAACTACTCTACTACTTATAATTTCAGCACTTGCAAACATTACCTTGCTGAAAACCACTTGTCATTTCCTTCTGCTCCTCGTTGGGTTCGACACTCTTACTTATAGAAAATAGCTACAATTGATCCCCTATACTTGTGGGTCATCACCGCCAAGCCCTGTTCTTCCTCGGGAGGGCAGATCTGTAGTCCGTTCTGGGCTCCGGAGAGGGGAATCCGTCGGCATCGTCATCATCAACCATCCTCCATCACCAATTTCACGATGGTCACTGCCGTGTGTGAGTAATCCCATCGTAGGCTTGCTGGACCGTGATGGGTGATACGTCTCCAAAGTATCTATAATTTTTGATTCTTCCATGCTATTATATTATCTGTTTTGGATGTTAATGGGCTTTATATTACACTTTTATATTATTTTTGGGACTAACCTATTAACCGGAGGCCCAACCCAAATTGCTCTTTTTTGCCTATTTCAGTGTTTCGTAGAAAAGAAATATCAAATGGAGTCCAAACGGAATGAAACCTTCGAGAGCATGATTTTTGGAACAAACATGATCCAGAGGACTTGGAGTGGACGTCAAGAAACAATCGAGGAGGCCATGAGGCAGGGGGCGCGCCCTCCACCCTCGTGGGCCCCTAGTTGCTCCACCGATCTACTTCTTCCTCCTATATATATTGACTTACCCCGAAAACATCCAGGAGCACCACAAAACCCTATTTCCACCGCCGCAACGTTCTGTACCCATGAGATCCCATCTTGGGGCCTTTTCCGAAGCTCCGCCGAAGGGGGCATTGATCACGGAGGGCCTCTACATCAACTCCATGGCCTCTCCAATGATGTGTGAGTAGTTTACTTCAGACCTTCGGGGTCCATAGTTATTAGCTAGATGGCTTCTTCTCTCTCTTTGGATCTCAATACAAAGTTCTCCTCGATTCGATGTAAATCTTCTTTTTGCGGTGTGTTTGTTGAGATCTGATGAATTGTGGGTTTATGATCAAGTTTATCTATGAACAATATTTGAATCTTCTCTGAATTATTGCATGTATGATTGGTTTATCTTTGCAAGTCTCTTCGAATTATCGTTTTGGTTTGGCCTACTAGATTGATCTTTCTTGCAATGGGAGAAGTGCTTAGCTTTGGGTTCAATCTTGCGATGCTCGATCCCAGTGACAGAAAGGGAAACGACACGTATTGTATTGTTGCCATCGAGGATAAAAAGATGGGGTTTATATCATATTGCATGAGTTTATCCCTCTACATCATGTCATCTTGCTTAAGGCGTTACTCTGTTGTTATGAACTTAATACTCTAGATGCATGCTGGATAGCGGTCGATGTGTGGAGTAATAGTAGTAGATGTAGGCAGGAGTCGGTCTACTTGTCGTGGACGTGATTCCTATATACATGATCATGCCTAGATATTCTCATAATTATTCGCTTTTCTATCAATTGCTCGACAGTAATTTGTTCATCCACCGTAATACTTATGCTATCTTGAGAGAAGTCACTAGTGAAACCTATGGCCCCCAGGTCTATCTTCCATCATATTAATCTACCGTTATTTCCATTACCGTTTTTTTTGCAATCTTTACTTTCAATCTATATCATAAAAATACCAAAATACTTATCTTATTATTATCATCTCTATCAGATCTCACTCTTGCAAGTGGCCGTGAAGGGATTGACAACCCCTTTATTGCGTTGGTTGCGAGGTTCTTATTTGTGTGTGTAGGTATGAGGTGACTCGCGCGTGGTCTCCTACTGGATTGATACCTTGGTTCTCAAAAACTAAGGGAAATGCTTACGCTACTTTACTGCATCACCCTTTCCTCTTCAAGGGAAAACCAACGCACACTACAAAAAAAGACACATCCGTGACATTTTGGGCCAAACGAATTTTTTTTCTGTCATACATATGACACTTCTATGACGATAATTGTGACGAAACCCGATATCATCATAGATGTGGTGGGCTCCTACCTCTATGATAAAAAATCATGACACAAAATGGGCTTTTCCTCCTGGGCGGGCCAGAGACGCAGCTGCATGACATTCTTTGGGCCGTCCATGATGGAAAAAACCGTGGTAGAAGCGAGGGCGAGGAAAATTTTGGGGAGTTCCCGGTTACGGTGGGAGGTCGGGGGCCGGGCGATGCGCGCTTCTCTCGTACACGTACACACGTGTGTGCGAGGCATTGGCTCTAACTGAACCCGAGTGAGGCGTTGGGCTCTAACTGAACCCAAGCGATTGCACTGTAGGCTACGCGTTACTGAACCCGAGCGATCGATCGATGGCTGTTAACTGAACCCGATCGAGCAATTCCTTCGCTACTGCTGCTAACTGAAGCCGATCGATGCTGCCTCTGGATGAATAGTGAGCATTGCGGGGGGGGGGGGGGGGGGGGGGGTTGGATGAACAGTTCCCGGTGGGGGTGGATGAACAGGACCCCGTGGTGTTGCCTCTGGATGAACAGGACCCCGATCGGTCGATCCGGTTGGGGCTAGATGAATAGGACCCCGTGGAGGGCTGGATGAACAGGACCACCCCGTGGAGGGCAGGATGAACAGTAGACGGTGGAGGCAGGATGAACAGTAGCCCATGGAGGGGTGGTTGAACAGGAGCCCGTGGAGAGGGCTGGTTGAACAGTAGCTGGTGGAGTAGCGCGCGATGGAGGCTGGATGAACAGGAGCCCGTGGATGAACAGTCGCAGGTGGAGGCTGGAGGAGGTCGACGGTGGATGAACAGTAGCTCGTGGAGGCTGGAGGGGGTCGATGGTGGAGATGAACAGTATCCTGTGGAGTCCCGTTTTGCGGTACGCCACACCCCTCCCGATGAACAGGACCCCAGTTTCGACCGTAGCGCTCTAACACAAGTCCGTTTCCTCCGTTTTGCGGTACGCCACACCCCTCCCGATCAACAGGACCCCCGTTTCGATCGTAGAAGGTCTGTTACCTCCGTTTTGCGGTACGCCAGACCCCTCCCGATCAACAGGATCCCGTTCCGAATGTAGGAGGTCCGTTTCCTCCGTTGTGCGATACGCCAGGCCTTGTTTCCATCGCCTGTTCCGTCCAAGCCCTCCCGATGAACACGACCATGCATTCCGTTCCGACCTAGCCGGTTGACTCCCACGCGTTCCATTGCCTCCCGATGAACACGACGCATTCCGTTGCCTCCCCATGAACACGACGCATTCCGTTGCCTCCCCATGAACATGACACATTCCATTGCCTCCCCATGAACATGACGACGACGCTGTTTCTCCGTTCCGACCCAGCCATGTACACGAGCCCTCGCCGTACGTATGCGCGAGTAGGCGTTCGACACCCCGCCTGTATGTACACATACGTGGCCATATTTTCTTTCTTGCACCCTGGCCGCTATACATACGTGTACATGCTACGTGCGCGCCTCTACTACGACACGTGCGCGCCTCTACATAGACCAGTATGTACGTACACATTCACGACTAGAATGACAACGCTACGTACGCTTCGACCAGGTGGGTCCCGACTGTCAGGCACTTCCTTGCGTGCGAAGATGCAGTTGGTGGGTCCCAGCAGTCAGGGGGCGAATCGTTTTTTTTGCCTGGAGGTACTTCCTTGCGTGCGAAGATGTAGCTGGTGGGTCCAGCAGTCAGGGGGAAAGTTTTTTTCGTGAAATAAAGTGGCCCGTCCGGTGGGTCCCAGCTGTGAGGTGGAGGAATCATTATTTTCCGCATAATAAGGAGGCACTCCTTGCTGCAGCCGTGGACCCAGCTGTCAGCCTCTCCACGTACAGTCCACGTCCGATGGAAGTCGTTCCTTGACCACGTTGACCACGCCGCACCGAGAGCACCAGGGCGGTGGACGACGGCGAGGCCTAGGAAGGGGATGACACGGAGGCAGGGAAGACTGGCAGTTGTTTCCCACGCAGAGGGGAGTATGACTGTACGAGGGTTTACTGGTTCATCTGCCGTCGCTGGAGAATAACAGCAGGTGTGGGTGAGTAGAGGGATGGCTAGGCCAGCGATGGGAGTATGGTCGGGTGGTGAGGCCTGCGCGGCAGCACAGCCGTCCGCGAGGAGGCGGGAGCACGCAGTCCCGCCGGCGCTTGTTTGAGCGGCTGGAGCAGGAAGAGTAGAGATTGAAGAAGCACGACGGTCGTTGGATGGACATCCAACAGTCAGTGCTTTGCGTCAACCTATTTTTTTAGGAAAGCCTCAAATCTGTGGAAAACAACATACAACCCATCTGCCATTATTTCTAATAATTTACAGCCCATTTGCTAATTCTTAAGGTTTTTTTGGAGCCCATATTCTTTTTGTTAGCATTACAGCCCATATTGTGGCAACGGTTACAAAATTATACGAAATTTTGCATATTTCGGTGCGGTTCGAATTGTTTTTAATCCCGAAATTTCGACTCACATTCAAACTGATTTTAAAAATAAATGTATATCAATATAAAATCCAACAAATTCTCCAGACATAAAAATTAATGTAATTTAAAATCTTGAAATTAAAAAAAAGATATTTGAAACTAATTGCCGGTTTGATGTGTTTTAAAAATGTACAACCCATTTCTCATTACCGATGGGCCATTTTCTCGGCTAGCCAAATGAAAGCTCTCCTCGTCTTGAAAGATTTGCAGCCCAACAGGCCTGACAAAGCGACTTACTTGGCAAATCACAAATAAACTGGGCTGTGGCCATGGACCCAGCTGTCAGCCTCTCCACGTACAGTACTCTTCCGATGGAAGTAGTTCCTTGACCATGTTGACAACGCCGCACGGAGAGCACCACGGCGGTGGACGACGGCGAGGCCTATGAAGGGGATGATGCGGCAGTGGAAGCCCGCGCGGAGAGGACTACGAGGATTCACTGGTTCGGCTGCGGTGTGAGGCTGCCGTCGCCGCAGGGCCTAGCCAACGGTGGGAATAGTAGGGGGCGGTGAGGCCTCTGCGGCAGCACAGCCGGCCACGGGAGGCAGGAGCATGCGGCACGACCGGCGCTGCTTTGGGCGGCTGGAGCAAGAAGACCAGAGGTTGAAGAAGCACTACGGCCATTGGATGGACATCGTACGGTCACTGGATCTAGAATCGTTCATATTTACTAAGTTGACAAAGCCCTTCGTCCCCGTCAACTTAGTAGGCCCACAAGTCAGCCTCCCAGCAAGGTGGGTCCCAGCTAGCCGGGGGAGTATTCATTTTTTTGTGCGTAATAAGGAGGCACTTTCGGTGGGTCCGAGCTGACAGCGGGGGGGGGGGGATGTTTTTTTCGCGAAATACGGTGGCCTGTTGATGACCCACAAGTATAGGGGATCTATCGTAGTCCTTTCGATAAGTAAGAGTGTCGAACCCAACGAGGAGCAGAAGGAAATGATAAGCGGTTTTCAGCAAGGTATTCTCTGCAAGTACTGAAATAAGTGGTGACAGATAGTTTTGTGATAAGATAGGTTGTAACGAGCAACAAGTAACAAAAGTAAATAAAGTGCAGCAAGGTGGCCCAATCCTTTTGTAGAAAAGGACAAGCCGGAACAAACTCTTATAATAGGAAAAGCGCTCCCGAGGACACATGGGAATATCGTCAAGCTAGTTTTCATCATGTTCATATGATTCGCGTTCGATACTTTGATAATTTGAAATGTGGGTGGACCGGTGCTTGGGTGTTGTTCTTACTTGAACAAGCATCCTACTTATGATTAACCTCTATTGCAAGCATCCGCAACTACAACAAAAGTATTAAGGTAAACCTAACCATAGCATGAAACATGTGGATCCAAATCAGCCCCTTACGAAGCAACGCATCAACTAGGGTTTAAGCTTCTATCACTCTAGCAACCCATCATCTACTTATTACTTCCCAATGCCTTCCTCTAGGCCCAAATAATGGTGAAGTGTTATGTAGTCGACGTTCACATAACACCACTAGAGGCTAGACAACATACATCTTATCAAAATATCAAACGAATACCAAATTCACATGATTATTAATAGCAAGACTTCTCCCTTGTCCTTAGGAACGAACGTAATTACTCACAAAGCATATTCATGTTCATAATCAGAGGGGTAATAATATGCCTATAGGATATGAACATATGATCTTCCACCAAATAAACCAACTAGCATCAACTACAAGGAGTAATCAACACTACTAGCAACCTACTAGCACCAATCACGGACTTTGAGACAAGAATTGGATACAAGAGATGAACTAGGGTTTTGTCAGGGGTTGGGTGAGACATATGCCATAGGATGGCTTATCATGGTGGGGCGAGTAGAACATCGCTGGTGCCTGGAAACGGGATGAGGCGTAGACATGCACACCGACGAATCTTACCCAGCTTCAGGGCTCTCCGGGGAGATGATACCCCTACTGCTGCTCTACGGGGTCTCCGCATGATCACTATGGCAAAGTGTTTACACGATTGCTCCTTGAGTTGTTTCCTGGAGGTAGGAGAGGGCAAGGCTAGCTCTCTCCCTCCTATATGATCTGGTCTAGAGCTAATGGATTCCAACCCTTTGCATGGGTGCCCTGGGGGGTTTATATAGGCCTACCCCCCAGGGGTACAATGGTAATTCGGCTGGACGCGGGCCCAGCCATCAGTGCCTCTGGCCTCCGTCTTCTCCGCCGACTGCTGGGGCCCGCCGACTGGTGGGCCCCGCCAACTGGCTAGGTACGGTGCCGACAGGCCGCGTCCGCCGCGGGCGGATTTTGCCGGCTTCCGATTACTGTAGCCGTGCTTCTGATGACGCGGGCTTGGTCATGGAGTCGTGGCAACAACCCCGCCGCCTGGCGGGCGATCACTATTGCCACTCTCCGTCACATCTGATTAATGGCGCGTGGGTCCCGGGGAGGATCTGGCCGACTCTCGGGGGCCGACTGGTGGCGCACTTGCCGTCTCCTGGGGTCCCACTGGCTGGTGGGACCTGCCGCCCCAGGGTCGTACAGACAAGCCGTCGTGGGCGCAGGATTCGGTCTTTGGCGCTGATGTCAGGGCCGGCACGGCAACAGTGCCACGCCGGACGGAGATCTCCACGGGTACGGCGTACTGTGGCCATGCCTGCCTTTGGAAAGGGGTGGGAGTGGGCTTGACTGTAGCCACTCCCCTTCCTGTCCCTCTTGATGAGGGCATGGGGTTTGTTGGAGTCGCGGGCCGACTCCCCAAAGCCGGCTTCTCTGGAAGTTGCTAGTTAGGAGTCGGCTTATCCTGAAGTCGTCCCAGGACTCGGCCGCAAGTGGGCAGTCGGTTGCCTTGCCGCCGACTTCTCAGAAGGCGGCTCTTCGTCCTGGGGTCTTGAGGGGCGCAGCCTGCCCCGATGTCTTGAAAGGTTCTGGGGCTCGGGTTAGCCTACCCGTGGCCCATTACTCTGACAGGTTTGGAGATGAGATGGTGCCGATGAAGATGTTGATGGAGATTGCCCTCTCCCGATGAGAGGAGTGTTGGTGATGACGATGGTGATGATTTCCCCCTCCCGGAGGGAAGTTTCCTCGGCAGAACAGCTCTGCTGGAGCTCTAGATTGGATCCGCCAAGGTTCCGCCTCGTGGCGGTGGAGTCTCGTCTCGAAAAGTTCCCTTCCATTTTTTTCTCATCAAAAGACATCATGTAGGAGAAGATGGGCGTCGGAGAGCCACCAGGGGGCCCACGAGGTAGGGCGGCACGCCCTAGGGGGGGGGGGCGCCCCCCACCCTCGTGAGAAGGGTGTGGGCCCCCTGGCCTTCATCTTTGGCGAGGATTTTTCTTTAGTTATTTTCAGATGTTCCATGGAGTTTCAGGACTTTTGGAGTTGCGCAGAATAGGTCTCTAATATTTGCTCCTTTTCCAGCCCAGAATTCCAGCTGCCGGCATTCTCCCTCCTTATGTAAACCTTGTAAAATAAGAGAGAATAGCCATAAGTATTGTGATATAAAGTGAAATAACAGTCCATAATGCGATAAATATCAATATAAAAGCATGATGCAAAATGGACGTATCAACTCCCCCAAGCTTAGACCTCGCTTGTCCTCAAGCGAAAAGCCGATAACAATAAATATGTCCTCATGTTTAGAGGTAGAGGCGTCGATAAAAATAAAATACGGACATGAAGGCATCATGATTATTCTCATAACAGCAACATATATAGATTTTGTCATATGATTACTTATGTTCAAGTGATGATCTATTCGCAATGCAAAAGTATAAATCATAAACCTTATTGGGCTCCGACAAACTATAATCTCAGTCATTGAAGCAATTGCAATTTATCATAACATCGGAAAGAGTCTATGTCAGAGCTAAAAAGCAACTCCACATACTCAACTATCATTTAGTCCTCCATAATTGCTAACACTCACGCGATACTTGTGGTTACGGAGTTTTAATCGGACACAGAGAAAGATAGGGGCTTATAGTTTTGCCCCACAACATTTTACCTCAAGGGTAATGTCAACAATAATGGTTCATGCTCCCCTACATCCAATTAGATATATATATATATATATATATATATATATATATCATGTTCTTTCCAACATGCTGAGCTTGCCAAAGGATAAAATGAAAAATAAAAGGTGAAGATCACCATGACTCTTGCATAAGGTAGAAGATAATAATAAAGGATAGGCCCTTCGCAGAGGGAAGCAGAGGTTGCCATGCGTTTTTATGGTTTGATGCATAAAATCTCAATGCGAAAGAACGTCACTTTATATTGCCCCTTGTGATATGAACCTTTATTATGCAGTCCATCGCTTTTATTACTTCCACATCAAAAGATCGTATAAAGCTTATTTCTCCCACACCAATCAATCATACATATTTATAGCAATTTTTATTGCTTTGCACCGATGACAACTTACTTGAACGATCTTACTCAATCCATAGGTAGAGATGGTGGACTCTCATGGCAAAACTGGTTTAAGGGTATTTGGAAGCACAAGTAGTATTTCTACTTGGTGCTGAGAATTTGGCTAGCATGAGGGGGAAAGGCAAGCTCAACAAGTTAGAGGATCCATGACAACATACTTTATCTCAGATATAAGAAAGACATAACTCATTACGTTGTCTTCCTTGTCCAACATCAACTCTTTGGCATGTCGTATTTTAATGAGTGCTCCCAATCATAAAAGATGTCAATGATAATATATCTATATGTGAAAACCTCTCTTTCCTTATTACTTCCTATTAATTGCAACAATGACCAAAGCTATGCTTGCCAACTCCCAACAACTTTTAATCATCATACTCTTTCTATGTGAAGTCATTACTCTTAATAAGATCAATATGAACTTTTTGTTTCTTTTTATTCTTTTTCTCTTTTCTTTTATTAACCCAAGATCATGGCAAAATAATCAAGCCCTTGACTCAACACTAATCTTTATTATATATAGCTCACGGACTCGATTACATAGAGAGATCATAAAGCAAAACTCAAAACTAGATCATGCCATAAACTTTATTCTACTAGATCAAGATGCTACTAATAGGATCGAACTAAGAAAACGGTAAAGATAGGAGTTGTGATTGTGATACGATACCGGGGCACCTCCCCCAAGCTTGGCAGTTGCCAAGGGGAGTGCCCATACCCATGTGATTATGTCTCCTTTGTCGATGAAGAAGGTGGTGGTGCTGTTGGCTTAGTTGATGGCTTAGGCTTCTCCCTTAATTTGTGCTTGAGGACGGCATTTTGATCCCTTGGATCATCAATCTCCCACTCCAGGGTTAATATCTTTTTGCATAGGTCCTGCTTATTTTCCTGCAAGAGACGAAAAGGGATAAACTCGAACTTGGGTTTCTTTACCCTATTAGGGAGACTTGACTTTTTGAACTCCACGTGCATGTCCCCAAGTTGAGGTAATGGTGCTTCGTCTTCATCTGAGCTCGTCCCCTCCTTCCCCTTGGGTTCATAGTCCTCTTCTTCCTCTGTGGTCCATCCATCGTGTTCCACATCTCCATAGACCTTTGGATTTGCTAAGTAATCATCCACATAGTTTTCTCCTTCCGAATCCTGGGAAGACATGTTGATTTAATCTGCAACGGGACAGCTCGAAACGAAAACAGAGGATATTTGCGTGATACGGGAGTCAAAACCTTTGGGAGAATATATAATGAATTTTTACCGAGCAAAATACGTAGCGTGCAAGAAAACGGAGTCCGGAAGGCACACGAGGTGCTCACAAGGTAGGGGGGCGCCCCAACACCCTCGTGGGGCCCTCGTGTCCTTCTCGGACTGCTACTTATTTTTCTATTTTTCTAAATATTCCAAAACGGATAAATATTGCCTTAAAAATTGTTTTGGAGTCGGTTTACTTACCGTACTACATACCTATTCCTTTTCGGAGTCTGAAACGTTC
Organism: Triticum urartu; assembly: GCF_003073215.2. Taxonomy (NCBI): domain Eukaryota; kingdom Viridiplantae; phylum Streptophyta; class Magnoliopsida; order Poales; family Poaceae; genus Triticum; species Triticum urartu. The sequence continues at coordinate 195,347,050 of NC_053024.1, read as the reverse complement.
CGAAAAGTGTCTCTTATGTATTCCTCCGGGGTTACGGTTTCAATAATATTGGTTTCAACATTTATGGGATTACCTGAGATATAATGTTTGATTCTTTGACCGTTTACCACCTTCGGATTTGTGCCCTCGAAGTTGTTGATTTTTATGGCACCGGAACGATAGACCTCTTCGATAACATAGGGGCCTTCCCATTTAGAGAGAAGTTTTCCTGCAAAAAATCTTAAACGAGAGATGTATAGCAATACATAATCACCTACATTAAACTCACGCTTTTGTATCCTTTTGTCATGCCATCTTTTAACTTTTTCTTTAAACAACTTGGCATTTTCATAAGCTTGGGTTCTCCATTCATCAAGTGAGCTAATATCAAATAACCTCTTCTCACCAGCAAGTTTAAAATCGTAATTGAGCTCTTTAATAGCCCAATATGCCTTATGTTCTAGTTCGAGAGGTAAGTGACATGCTTTTCCATAGACCATTTTATACGGAGACATACCCATAGGATTTTTATATGCAGTTCTATAAGCCCATAATGCATCATCAAGTTTTTTGGACCAATTCTTTCTAGACCTATTAACAGTCTTTTGCAAAATTAATTTGAGCTCTCCATTGCTCAACTCTACTTGACCACTAAATTGAGGGTGATAAGGAGATGCAATTCTATGATTAACATCATATTTAGCAAGCATTTTACGGAAAGCACCATGAATAAAGTGTGAACCACCATCAGTCATTAAATATCTAGGGACTCCAAACCTCGGGAAAATAACTTCCTTAAGCATTTTAATAGAAGTGTTGTGATCAGCCCTACTAGTTGGAATAGCTTCTACCCACTTAGTAACGTAATCAATAGCAACTAAAATATGTGTATATCTATTAGAGGCAGGAAAAGGTCCCATATAATCAAAGCCCCAAACATCAAACGGTTCAATAACAAGAGAATAATTCATAGGCATTTCTTGATGTCTACTAATATTACCAATTCTTTGACATTCATCAAAAGACAAGACAAACTTACGGGCATCCTTGAAGACAGTAGGCCAATAAAAACCAGATTGCAATACCTTATGTGCAGTTCTATCTCCAGCGTGGTGTCCTCCATAAGCCTCGGAATGACACTTGCGTAGGATCTGTTCCTGTTCATGCTCAGGTACACAACATCTAATAACACCATCTACTCCTTCTTTATAAAGATGTGGGTCATCCCAAAAGTAATGTCTCAAATCATAGAAGAACTTTTTCTTTTGTTGGTATGTGAAGCTAGGTGGTATAAACATAGAAACAATATAATTAGCATAATCAGCATACCATGGAGTACTACGAGAAGTACTTATAACATTTAATTGTTCATCAGGAAAGCTATCATTAATAGGTAGTGGGTCATCAAGAATATTTTCTAACCTAGACAAGTTGTCTGCAACGGGGTTCTCAGCTCCCTTTCTATCAACAATATGCAAATCAAATTCTTGTAGCAAGAGAACCCATCTAATAAGTCTAGGTTTAGCATCTTTCTTTTCCATAAGATATTTAATAGCAGCATGATCAGTTTGAATAGTTACTTTAGAATCAACAATATAAGATCTGAACTTATCACAAGCAAATACATCTGCTAAAAGCTCTTTTTCAGTAGTAGCATAATTTCTTTGAGCATTGTCTAGAGTCTTACTAGCATAATGAATAACATTTAATTTCTTATCAACTCTTTGCCCTAGAACAACACCTACAGCATAATCACTAGCATCACACATAATTTCAAAGGGTAGATTCCAATTAGGTGGCTGAACAACAGGTGCAGAGACTAATGCTTTCTTAAGTATTTCAAATGCTTCTACACAATCATCATCAAAGACAAATGGTATATCTTTTTGCAATAAATTAGTCAGAGGCCGAGAAATTTTTGAGAAGTCCTTAATGAACCTCCTATACAATCCAGCGTGACCAAGGAAACTTCTTATACCTTTGATGTCCTTGGGACATGGCATCTTTTCAATAGCATCAACCTTGGCTTTATCAACTTCAATAGCTCTTTCAGAAACTTTGTGCCACAAGACAATACCTTCATTAACCATAAAGTGGCACTTTTCCCAATTCAAGACAAGATTAGTTTCTTCATGTCTCTGCAAAGCTCGATCAAGATTGCTCAAGAAATCATCAAAAGAGGAACCATAAACGGAAAAGTCGTCCATGAAAACCTCACAAATCTTTTCACAAATGTCAGAGAATATAGCCATCATGCATCTTTGAAAGGTAGCAGGTGCATTACATAAACCAAAAGGCATACGTCTATAAGCAAAAGTACCAAAAGGGCATGTAAAAGTAGTCTTTTATTGATCTCTAGCCGACATAGGTATTTGAGAAAAACCAGAATAACCATCTAGAAAGCAATAGTGTGTATGTTTGCATAATCTTTCTAGCATTTGATCAATAAAAGGTAAGGGGTAATGATCTTTCTTAGCAGCTTTGTTTAATTTGCGGAAATCAATTACCATCCTATAACCTGTGATAATTCTTTGTGGAATCAATTCATCTTTATCATTAGGAACAACAGTAATACCTCCCTTCTTAGGGACATAATGGACAGGACTTACCCACTCACTACCAGCAACGGGATAGATTATACCTGCCTCCAGAAGCTTTAGTATTTCTTTTCGTACCACTTCTTTCATTTTAGGATTCAGACGTCGTTGACGATCACGAACTTGTTTGGCATCTGCTTCCAAATTTATTTTATGTTGACATAGAGTGGGACTAATGCCCTTAAGATCATCACGAGTATATCCAATAGCAGCACGATGCTTCTTCAGAGTTTTCAATAATCTTTCTTCTTCATGCTCTGAAAGGTTAGCACTAATAATAACAGGATATATCTTCTTTTCATCAAGATAAGCATAATTAAGATTATCAGGCAAAGGTTTAAGCTCAAACACAGGATCACCCTTGGGTGGAGGAGGATCCCCTAAAATTTCAACAGACTTATGTTGCATAATAGGTTCCTGTTTAAAGAATACTTCATCTATTTCCCTTCTTTCATTCATGAACATATCATTTTCATGGTCTAGCAAATAGTGTTCTAAAGGATCATTAGGAGGTACGGCAATAGAAGCAAGACCAATAATTTCATCCTTGCTAGATAATTCTTCCTCACGATGTTGTTTACTAAATTTAGAGAAATTAAACCCATGAACCATGTCATCCAAGCCAACGATAACAACATTCTTCGTGTAATCTATGGTAGCATTGACAGTATTTAAGAAGGGTCTACCAAATATAATGGGACAAAAACTATCTTGCGGAGAAGTAAGAACAAGAAAATCATCAGGATATTTAGTTTTCCCACACAAGACTTCAACATCTCTAACAATTCCAATTGGTGAAATAGTATCTCTATTGGCAAGTTTAATTGTGACATCAATACCTTCTAACTTAGCAGGTGCAATTTCATTCTTAATTTCTTCGTATAAAGTATGCGGTATAACACTAGCACTTGCACCCATATCACATAAGCCATGATAACAATGATCTCCTATTTTAACAGAAATAATAGGCACGCCTACCACAGGTCTATGTTTATCTTTATCACAAGGTTTAGCGATTCTAGCAGTTTCACCTTCGAACTGAATAAGATGCCCATCTATATTATCAGACAAGAGATCTTTAAAAATAGCAATATTAGGTTCTACTTTAACTTGCTCAGGAGGTGTATAAGTTCTAATATTGCTTTTACGAACAACAGTTGAAGCTTTAGCATGATCCTTTATTCTAACAGGGAAAGGTGGTTTCTCAATATAAGAAGTAGGAACAATAGGATCATTATAAGTGACAGTCTTTTCTTCAACTTTAATAGGTGCAGCTACTTTTACTTCTATGGGAGGATGATATTTAAACCACTTCTCCTTAGGGAGATCAACATAAGTAGCAAAAGATTCATAGAAAGAAGCTACTATCTCAGAGTCAAGTCCATATTTAGTGCTAAACTTACGGAAAATATCGGTATCCATAAAAGATTTAACACAATCAAACTTAGGTGTCATACCTGACTCCTTACCTTCGTCAAGGTCCCAATCTTCAAAGTTGCGTTTAATTCTATCCAATAAATTCCATCTGAATTCAATAGTCTTCATCATAAAAGAGCTAGCACAAGAAGTATCAAGCATGGTGCGACTATTTTCAGAAAGCCGAGCATAAAAACTTTGCATAATTATTTCTCTCGGGAGCTCATGATTGGGGCATGAATATAACATTGATTTAAGCCTCCCCCAAGCTTGAGCGATGCTTTCTCCTTCGCAAGGCCAGAAATTATATATATAATTGCGATCACGATGAACAAGATGCATAGGGTAATACTTTTGATGAAATTCCAACTTCAATCTTTTATAGTCCCATGATCTCATATCATCACATAGCCTATACCATATCAATGCGTCTCCCTTCAAATATAAAGGGAAGACCTTCTTCTTAGCAACATCATCGGGTATACCTGCAAGCTTAAATAATCCACAAACTTCATCCACATATATTAAGTGCTCATCAGGATGCTTGGTTCCATCTCCTGTAAAAGGGTTAGCTAGCAGTTTTTCCATCATACCCGAAGGAAATTCAAAAGGAGTTTCATTTTCAATAGGTTCAGTAGGTTGAGGAGCAACTCTTTGCTCTACTAGACGGGGTGAAGATACCCCGAACAAGCCCCTCGGAGAATTACTTTCCATAGTAACAAGTGACAGTAAATTTCAGCACACTGTATAAATTTTTCCTTACCAAATTCCACCTACCAAAGGCGCTACACTCTCCGGCAACGGCGCCAGAAAAGAGTCTTGATGACCCACAAGTATAGGGGATCTATCGTAGTCCTTTCGATAAGTAAGAGTGTCGAACCCAACGAGGAGCAGAAGGAAATGATAAGCGGTATTCAGCAAGGTATTCTCTCAAGTACTGAAATAAGTGGTAACAGATAGTTTTGTGATAAGATAGATTGTAATGAGCAACAAGTAACAAAAGTAAATAAAGTGCAGCAAGGTGGCCCAATCCTTTTGTAGCAAAGGACAAGCCGGAACAAACTCTTATAATAGGAAAAGCGCCCCTGAGGACACATGGGAATATCGTCAAGCTAGTTTTCATCACGTTCATATGATTCGCGTTTGATACTTTGATAATTTGATATGTGGGTGGACCGGTGCTTGGGTGTTGTTCTTACTTGAACAAGCATCCCACTTATGATTAACCTCTATTGCAAGAATCCACAACTACAACAAAAGTATTAAGGTAAACCTAACCATAGCATGAAACATGTGGATCCAAATCAGCTCCTTACGAAGCAACGCATAAATTAGGGTTTAAGCTTCTATCACTCTAGCAACCCATCATCTACTTATTACTTCCCAATGCCTTCCTCTAGGCCCAAATAATGGTGAAGTGTTATGTAGTCGATGTTCACATAACACCACTAGAAGCTAGACAACATACATCTTATCAAAATATCAAACGAATACCAAATTCACATGACTACTAAAAGCAAGACTTCTCCCTTGTCCTCGGGAACGAACATAATTACTCACAAAGCATATTCATGTTCATAATCAGAGGGGTAATAATATGCATATAGGATCTGAACATATGATCTTCCACCAAATAAACCAACTAGCATCAACTACAAGGAGTAATCAACACTACTAGCAACCTACTAGCACCAATCCCGGACTTTGAGCTGGATACAAGAGATGAACTAGGGTTTGGAGATGAGATGGTGCTGGTGAAGATGTTGATGGAGATTGCCCTCTCCTGATGAGAGGAGCGTTGGTGATGACGATGGTGATGATTTCCCCCTCCCAGAGGGAAGTTTCCCCGACATAACAGCTACGTCGGAGCTCTAGATTGGATCCGCCAAGGTTTTGCCTCATGGCGGCAGAGTCTCGTCTCGAAAAGTTCCCTTCCATTTTTTTCTCATCAAAAGACTTCATATAGGAGAAGATGGGCGTCGAAGAGCCACCAGGGGGCCCGCGAGGTAGGGGGCGCGCCCTAGGGGGGGCGCCCCCACCCTCGTGAGAAGGGTGTGGGCCCCCTGGCCTTCATCTTTGGCGAGGATTTTTCTTTATTTATTTTAAGATGTTTCGTGGAGTTTCATGACTTTTGGAGTTGCGCAGAATAGGTCTCTAATATTTGCTCCTTTTCCAGCCCAGAATTCCAGCTGCCGGCATTCTCCCTCCTTGTAAAATAAGAGAGAATAGCCATAAGTATTGTGATATAAAGTGAAATAACAGTCCATAGTGCGATAAATATCGATATAAAAGCATGATGCAAAATGGACGTATCACCCGTCCGATGGGTCCCAGCAGTCAGGGGAAATGATTTTTTTCGCAAAATACTAGTGGCCCGTCCGATGGGTCCCTTCTGTCAGGTGGAGGAATAATTATTTTCACGTAATAAGGAGGCACTTCCTTGCTGCGGCCGTGGACCCAGCTGTTAGCCTCTCCACGTATAGTCCACGTCCGATGGAAGCCGTTCCTTGACCACGTTGACCACGCCGTGTCGAGAGCACTAGGGCAGTGGACGACGGCGAGGCCTAGGAAGGAGAAGACGCGGCAGTGGATGCCCATGCATAGAGGAGTACGAGGGTTCACTGGTTCGCTGCGGTGTGAGGCTGCCGTCGCCGCAGAATAACAGGGGGTGTGGGTGAGTAGAGGGATGGCCTGGCCAGCGGTGGGAGTAGTAGGGGGCGGTGAGGCCTCCTCCGCATCGCAGCCGGCCACGGGAGGCAGGAGCATGAGGCACGACCGACGCTGGTTTGGGCGGCTGGAGCAAGAAGACCAGAGGTTGAAGAAGCACTATGGCTGTTGGATGGACATCGTACGGTCATTGGAGCTAGAATCATGCATATTGACTAAGTTGACAAAGCCCTCCGTCCCCGTCAACTTAGTAGGCCCACAAGTTAGCCTGCCACTAAGGTGGGTCCCAGCTAGCAGGGGGGTATTCATTTTTTTGTGCGTAATAAGGAGGCACTTCAGGTGGGTCTGAGCTGACAGTAGGGGGAACGTTTTTTTCGCGAAATACGGTGGCCCGTAGGGTGGGTCCCAGCAGTCAGGGGCAAACGTTTTTTTCGCGATATACTGGTGGGCGTCCGGTGGGTCCCTGCTGTGAGGTGGAGGAATAATTATTTTCCGCGTAATAAGGAGGCACTTCCTTGCAGCTGTCGTGGACCCAGCTGTCAGCCTCTCCACGTACAGTATTCTTCCGATGGAATTCGGTCGTTGACCACATTGACCACGCCGCGCCGACAGCACCACGGCGGTGGACGACGGCGAGGCCTAGGAAGGGGACGACGCGGAGCCGGGGAAGATGCGGCAGTGGATGCCCACGCGGAGAGGAGTACGAGGGTTCACTGGTTCGGCTGCACTGCCGTCGCCGTAGAATAATAGGGGGTGTGGGTGAGTGGAGTGGAGGGATGGCCTGGCCAGCGGTGGGAGTAGTATGGGGGCGGTGAGGCCTCCGCGGCAACACAGCCGACCACGGGAGGCAGGAGCAGGCAGCACGACCGGCGCTGCTTTGGGCGGCTGGAGCAAGAAGACCAGAGGTTGAAGAAGCACTACGGCCGTTGGATGGACATCGTACGGTCAGTCGAGCTAGAATCGTGCATATTTACTAAGTTGACAAAGCCCTTCATCCCCGTCAACTTAGTAGGCCCACTATACTGGGTCCCAGCTAGCAGGGGGAGTATTCATTTTTTTGTGCGTAGTAAGGAGGCACTTCCTTGCGTGCGAAGATATAGCTGGTGGGTCCGAGCTGTCAGCGGCGGTAATGTTTTTTTCGCGAAATACAGAGGCCGTTTCGGTGGGTCCCAGATGTCAGGTGGAGGAAATCATTATTTTATGCGTAATAAGGAGGCATTTCCTTGCGTGCGGCCGTGGACCCAGCTGTCAGCCTCTCCACGTACAGTCCACTTCAGATGCATGTCGGTCGTTGACCATGCTGACCACGCCACGCCGAGAGCACCAGGGCGATGGACGACGGCGAGGCCTAGGAAGGGAACGACATGGAGGCAGGGAAGACTCGGCCGTTGTTTTTGTTTCCCACATGGAGGGGAGTACGACTGTACGAGGGTTTACTGGTTCGTCTACCGTCGCCGGAGAATAACAACAGGTGTGGGTGAGTAGAGGGATGGGCCAGTGATGGGAGTACGGTGGGGCGGTGAGGCCTGCGCGGCAGCACAGCCGACCGCGGGGACAAGGGAGCAGGAAGTCCCGCCGGCGCTTGTTTGAGCGGCTGGAGCAGGAAGAGCAGAGATTGAAGAAGCACGACGGCCGTTGGATGGACATCCAACAGTATACATGCCATCTGTGGAAAGCCTCAAATCTATGGAAAACAGCATACAACCCATCTGCCATTATTTCAAATAATTTACAACCCATTTGCTAATTCTTACGGGGTTTTTTGGAGCCCATATTCTTTATGTTAGCATTACAGCCCATATTGTGGCCACGGTTAAAAAATTATACGAAATTTTGCATATGTCGGTGCGGTCTGAACTGTTTTTAATCCCGAAATTTCGAGTCACATTCAGACTGATTTTAAAAATAAATGTATATCAATATAAAATCCAATAAATTGTCCACGCATAAAAATCAATGCAATTTAAAATCTCGAAATGAAAAAAAAAGATATTTGAAAATAATTGCCAGTTTGATGTGTTTTAAAAATGTACAGCCCATTTCTCATTACTAATAGGCCATTTTCTCGGCCAGCCGAATGAAGCTCTCCTTGTCTTGAAAGATTTGCAGCCCAGCAGGCCTGATAAAGCGACTTACTTGACAAATCACAAAAGAACTGGGCTAGCCATTTTCAGAAAGAAAAAATAACTACTGGGCTGGTCTGTGGTAAACATAAAAGAAAAGGTTGTCTAGACAGGCCAGAGTGTCCACAGCCCAGTTGACACCCTGCTTCCGTCTCAAAAACAAATTAGATAAATGCCACTCCAATTATGGCGATTCATAAAAATGCCACTGCAATTTTCAAAGTTTGAAAAATGCCACTGCAATTTTTGCAAACTTTGAAAAACGCCACTGCAATTTGCAAACTTCAAAAAACGCCACTGCAGTTTGCAAACTTTGAAAAACGCCACTCCAGACTTCAAAAAATGCCACTAGAAATGGCATGAAATGGCATTTTTCAAAGTTTGGAAATTGCAGTGGCATTTCTCGGATACACTAGATTTGGAGTGGCATTTATCAAATTAACCCAAAACAAAAATAACTGGGCGAGCTGCTGGGTCCCTGGTGTCAGCCGCTCATTGTGCAATTCTCTCGTTTATTGACTACGTTGACAATGGCATGGGACCCAGATGTCAGAAATCCACTAGGAGGAGTCGTTTTTTTATTGGCTTGAAATAATGAGGCACTTGCTTGCGTACTGCCATGACCTTGGCGGGTCCCTGCTGTCATCCTCTCCACATATAGTACCAGTTAGTCGTGATTCAAAACTGATCGGCACGCCATTAAAAAAATAAAGGTCGATAACTAATGCGGCACCTCGGGCCAACGCGGCCAGATCGCATTTTGCACGAGAAATTACACACCATGTTTCGTTAACATGTGGTCCCGTTCCAACATATCAGTGAGATGACGGCGAGTAGTAGGAGTATTTCCGAATGGACGTGTAGGCCGGGGCGCCTCTTCGTGAACCGTAGCAAACTCGCAACCGTCCACCGACTCTTCGCCTTTCCCTCTCGATTTGGAACTGCTGTCGCACGCTCTTCCTCTCCCTCCTCCATTTTCCTTCAGCCCTTCACCCTTTCTTCTGCCATTGTTCGATCGTCTTCTCCATGGAGGGAACAGGCCGAAAATGACCCCGTTATTCTTGCCCCGATCTGAAAGATGACATGGTGGAGGAACTCATTGATCGGTGCAATGTCATCACCTCGGCTAGCATGGCAGGTTCGTTCAAGCCCATTCTCGACTCAACTAATAACATCATTACAAAGAACCCAAGAGTCAAGGAGCGGTTTGATCTCCCCTATCTTCTTCGCCGTGACCCTGATGACTGGTGCCGGCACGACGGAGGCCTCGCCCTGTGCCAGTTGATGCCGCTTGATAATGATACGTATGATGTTAAGATGCCATCGCTTTAGGGCAAGGCTTGGGACGGCATAAATGGAGATTGGGTTGTTTACATTGGGTCCAACTACGAGTGGGAACTGGTGAATGTGTACACTCGTCACCGGGTTCCACTTCCAAAAATCTCAGCACACTGCCCAGAGGTTGAGCACACCGGTAATGTACGCACGTTCAAATATGATCATGGTGACCGTCTTCTATGGAAGATAGCAATTTGTCGAGTTCCCAACCGCTCTTGGAATTACAACAACTATCAAGTTGTTGCTATCTTCGACAAGCTTGTTGCCGTCCTTCATGGTTCGACTCGATGGATATTGCTCAAAAATCAGTTTCTGTACACAGATGAGTACGGTGATGCAATTCAATACGAGGGCCTTGTGTTTGCTGCCACCACTCGTGGCACTGTTTTTGCATGGCATCCTAGTAGTTTCGGTACGTTTGTCTTCCACCGTAATTATAATTGTTTCATCCACATGCATGCGGGTTAGCAAGTTTCCCTTTACCAATTAACCTTCTTCTTGTGTTTCCAAGGTCCTGTGAACATCCCACCACCTATACTTGAAAAATTTTATAACCAAGGGGGAGATGACGATGGTGATGATAACGAGCATGAGGACGAGCAGCGCCGATATACTCTGTGGTGCCTGGCAACTAATTCCGATGGATCACCTCTTCTTGTGTGTATACAGCCCACTGATGATGTTATTGCTAAGAAAGCAGGTGTCTCCCATGGTCGCACTATCCGGACCTATTCCAACACCCGTTGCATGGTATTCGGGATGGATACTAGTGTGCTAGTGCCAACTCCTCCCTGGCACAGAATTGATAGTTTTGGAGAAAACTCGCTCTTCCTTGGACAAAACTATCCGATGATGGTGAAAGGTGATCCAACTGCTGTTGACACATTTATGAGAAGCAACTGTGTCTATACCTCGGACATTTGGGTGGTTCCCTACCTTGGTACTGATATAGTAGGCCGCTTCAGCCTGGATGATCGGTCTTGCGTTGGTCTCGAGATCGACAACAGATGGCCCGTCCTAGAGAATCACTTGTGGTTCAAAGCAAGCGTTTCCAACGCCGCGGAATGGTTGAGTTGAAGTTCATTTCATGGCTTGTTATTTGTTGTGTGGCGAAAACTTTAGTATTTATAATGTATCCTCGTTGTCGATGTGGGTTGATGACCTGTTGTATGTAATAAAATGATATGCCTGTGATAAAATTACTAAATTTATGAATGGCTTTCGAGTCGCTTCTCTAAATTTGTACTACTAGCTTCACATGCTTCGCGCGTCGGGCGGGTGTTTTTACTGTAGCCATATGTTAATGTGTTCGTTGTACGTAACCAGCACCTCAAATCCTCGATACTAGTATACTATATACTAGTAGGAGTAAGTAGTAGGAGTAGTAGGGTGGCATGGGCCAGAACAAGCATTCACGTCCAGGAGTACGTCACACGCCACCACCACAACATCCATCTGACACCATATTATTTCTTGGAGTCCGTGCTAGAGCAATCTCTTCAACCTCGTCGTTTCTCTAACTTCAGCCATCGCGCGACGGGCGAGGTGGGGGTTTGCCGATAGTCGGTTTCCTTAACTGCGGTCCCACTTGTAAGGCCAACTCCAACGCACGACCCCAAACGGACCTCCGTTTTGCACGAACTCCAATGATAATTTTGACTAGAAAAGCAAGACCAAAGAAAACAAGAACCACAAGAATACATTTTACTACTCCTGTAAGTTGGATTAGTGCCTTCTCGATGCATTCATTGTTGATCTGTGGAGGCTCGATCTTGCGTGCTTCTTTCTTCTTCGAGTATAAAGAAGTAGACGTTGCTTCCTTGCATCTAGTCTCATGTCTAGCCTCTATTCTAGTAGGAGTATCAACAAGTGCACTGATCTCATCCGAGAGCAGAACCGAAGATTTGGTCGGGTTCTTCCTCCTTTGGCCGACACGTGGGACATCCAACATCCAGGTCGTGTCATGAAAGAAAATAGAGTGGTAGTTGAAGCCACGAGATGTGCATCTTGGGTTAAACTTTAAATAGAATCTTACTACTCTTGAGTAACTCGAAAAGCGGCCACCGAAGATCTTTATTGGATTTGTTTTTCATCACCAGGACGTTGAGGTGAAAGATGTGCAGGTTCAGTGGGTCCTCTTGTGTTTTCACTGACATGTGGGGCCGCATGTGAGCAAACAGACGATGGGCTCCGTGCGTCCGCTAGCTGGCTGAGAAGAGATATAGAGGAGGGCTGAGCACGGACTGCAGGAAATTTGTTCTACGTACCTCGATATAGGCTCGATATAGTGGGGTGGCATGGGCCATAACTCAGTAGCATTCACGTCTAGCAGTACGGCACACGCCACCCACACGAGTCCCATCCGACACCAATTTTCTTGGAGTCCATGCTATAGCCATCTCTTCTCCCTCATGTTTTCTCAGCCATCGCGCGGTGGGAGGGGTGGGGGTTTGCCGATAGTCGGTTTGCTCAACTGCGGTCCCACTTGTAAGTGAAAATGCAACACCGCACGCATTCCCGCTTGAGCGGCATGACGGACCAACCGTGTGGGGGTGCGATGCGAACACGGCAGGCTTTTCCTTTTGAACTCGTAACTTGTAAAATTTGGTTATGCTCCATGGCGCGACCGATAGATAGAAAATAACGATTTTGCCTAGAGTAATGAGAAGTTTGGTTCTGGTGCATTCATGCATGGAGTACGTACGAAAATTATGAAGTTGATGCGAAAGGTAAGATAATTATTGTAGTATCATATACTACTACATGGATTTGACGGAAAGATAAAAATACATACGGATCCATCAACGTTCAACACATCCTCACACCCTAGTGCGCCGGGTCACCAACCGACGTGTGAGGAGCAGCGGCGTTGGCGGCGAGCTCAACGTGCTTCTGAACAGTGCCGTCCAAGGTTTCCCTGTGCTCCAAGAAGGCCAGCGTCCTATCGTCCTCCTCTTGCATGTAGTAGTCCTTGTGGACGATTTGTGCATAGACGTGGGTGATTATGTCGATGGTGTCTTGCTGCGCCAGGCGCTGCGCGGCGAGCGTGACCTTGAGGTGGACATTCTCCGGCGCGACGGCGGGCAGTCACAGGGCCACCAATGCGTCAAAGAGGTTGTTACCATAGTGGCCATTGAGGGTGGCGGGCATCGCAGAGCCTGGGCGCGTCGGCTGGAGGCTTACGTCAAAGTCGTCCGCAAGCTTCTTGACGACGGTGAACTTGTGGAGGAAACCGACGAGGACCTCGTCGAACAAGGAGACGAAGCTGTCGTCCAAGCGGCCCCTCGCCCTGGCGGCCTCAAGCAATACTACCTGGAGACGTTCCTCGATGCCGGTGGACGTGGTAGTACTCCTAAATCCATACGATGGTGCTACTAGTACTAGTAGCAGTACTACCAATGTAGTAGTAGCAGTACTAGCACTATACTACCCGTTGGTCAAATTATTACGTGCTGCTCCTCACAGTGAAGTGATAAGACCCTGCGCCGGAGATGACACCTGAGTATAGGCACCATGTTCGGCATACCATAGTCAGCTTCACCATCTGAGGTCATTATCATCATGGCTGTAGAGCTAGCCTGCTTACAACTAGCCCTGTTTGACATAATTTCCCGTGCGTAGATGCCCGTGCATTGCACGGAACACCAAGATTGGGGGTGGACGGCTCTGGCAGCGGCCATCGTGCCAGATTTTTCCATGGCCTTCTACTCCTAGATTGTGAGAGACAAGGAGTTGTTTGTAAATAGGGAACAAGTGCGGGCAGCTTTTTGCAAAAATGGAGAAGCTTGGTTTGTATGCGTCAGATCTAGATCCGATGGCTATTGGTGAAAGATGGGAGGCACAACATCATCACCAACTCAGGACCTGTTTGATTCGCAGGATTTTCAAAACGCAGGAATAGGACACGGCAATATTACAAATTTCAAACTGATATTACAAATGTTAGGAGTAATGCTGCACCTACGAAGAGGGAATTACTAGGAAGTTTACGTAAGAAATTTCGTTACTTTAGGTGGATGCAGCATTATCGTACAAACTAAAATCCACCACCCTGACAAGCCACTAATGGGCAAATAAGTTTTCGAGTCTGTGGCCACTTGATGTTTCAAAAACAAATTCAGCTTCTGCGGAGAAATGAGCTCCACCGTGTACCCGCGTGGGTGTGGCTGGGCACGAAGCGTGAGTACGTGCACGGTGCACCTATTCTCTTCTTGTATACGTACACCACCTACTTGGGGTTGTGTGAGAGAGATACAAACCTAGAGAGATATAGTGTGTTGGTTCTTGAGAGTTTTTTTGTGGGGGGGGGGGTCAATCAAAAAAATTAACATATGCAATGTGTGTGAAATAGAGTCCTTGATATAACATATATATAGAGGGGGCGATCCACGAGAAGAGAGTGGAGGTATCATCGGCTTGAGGTGTCCATAGAATCGAAGAGAGGGATGATGTGTGTGTGTGTGCACGCGCGCGCGATCGATAAAGAGTGCCATCGAATTTGTTGTGCCCACGTCAAAGATATAGAGTGGCTGGCCTACTGGAACGTGAGATGGGACATGTGCAGTTTGTCTCTGTGGCATGGATACCTACCTACAGCGCTCGACTATCGGTGTGTGCTGGGGGAAGAGGGAGGCCCAATTAACTATAGAGGTACAATGGCTGGTATATGTGTGGAGGAGGAGAGAGGCCTACCTCATGTATTAAGAAGATCGATCTGTCTCATGTATTAAGGGAGATCGATCGGCATCCATGCATATGTGCAGGAGATGAATAAGGTTGGGAGAGAGACGGAGCTAGAGTGTTGGAGGGGGTGGTAGTGGAGTTGCTTCTAACAAATGGTGGGATAGGCTTGCTAGACAAACGGAGGGCACGCCCGCAATATCAATAAGAGAGGAGATGGCTACTTGTTGTCTGTGCTTGTGAGAGACGGGTCAGGAGGCATGCACGAATGATGAGGGGGGACGATGTGGCTGTGGTAAGCAGACGTAACTACATAGGAAGATCAATCGCCCTTTGTAAGAGAAAGGAGAGACATAACTTGTGAGGTACGTCAATCGATGGGGGGGTAGTTAAAGTCGATCTAGGTATATGTTGGGAGATCGATTGGTATACATGCATGTGTGTGTTAGAAGCAAATGAGGCACGAGGAGAAGGATAGAGAGAGAGGGATGCATGTAGGAGGTGGTACGAGAGGCATACTATATCGAGGGGGAGGAGTGTGCGAGTACGAGAACGATGAAAAGAGTGGTGGGAGTGAGGCATGGACGGTGAAAAGAGAAGAGGGGAAGCTTGTGTTTGTGCTAGGCACACCTGGCTAGAGAGGCATATTGATCGATGTGTGCCGTAACGAAGGAGCTGGGGGGCCTACACACACCGCGGGTGAACGACCTAAAGTGAAAAAACGAATTTGCGCGATGGAGCTAGAGAATGCTGAGGGAGGGTGAGAGGGATGCGGGCGTGTGCATGCACAAGAGAAAGTTAGTGCTAGCTACAAAGATAAGAGGGTTGTGTGGGTGTAAAAGATGAATAGAGATCTTATATACTTCATTATAAAAAGCGAATTCGGATATTTGAAGAATTTATCGTAGTGTTTCAAACCAACGGATGTGTGAATATATATAACGGTGATACACATGGTGTGGTTATGAACATGGTATACTACATTTAATATATTTTATCTCTACTCTTATAAAAAACGGAGTTGTTGATGATGGTGAGCCTGCCATCCTGCATTATAGGCCGTCTGATTTATATCTGGCGGATAGCAAGGAAACTATGATGGTTGAAGTTGGCAACAATCATGATTGTAGATTCTTATTGAAATAGAGAAACGAATTCAAATTTAGTTCGAATTGCAGCGGTAGTATAGACATTTGGAATGCACTAAAATGTTGGTATGAGTAGGTTACATGCATTATATAGCAAGCGAAAAAATTTAATCGGACATAACATGGATTCATACTCCCTCCTTCCATCTATATAGGGTGTAATGAGATTTTTAAGACCGCCTTTGACTATTGACAGGATTAATAGTACATGACATGCACAATGTGAAAATTATATCATTGAAAGAACCTTTCACATGTGAATTTAACGGTGTGCTTTGTGTAAGTTGCATGTCATATATCATTGCTCTAATATTTGGTCAAAGTTAGCATCGAAAAACGCATTAGGCCCTATATAGATGGAAGGAGGGAGTAGCTTTGAATAGCATTTGTATAGTAAAACGGGGCAAGACTCTCTCTTTGTGTGGTGTGAATAGTTTTATTTTTTTCGTTTTCTTTTTGGTTGAGGGAAGTGCGAATTGATTTGGTACGTAGAAGTACAATATTACTACATGTTAGGCTTGTCCCTAAAATTCAATCCGCGTCTTGTTATATCCCGAAAATTCAGATATCGTGCTCCCAAAACTGGCGCCTTCACAACCCGCGCCTTGCTATCCTGAAATTACAACGCGCGCGAAAACTCCCTCCAGCTGCCAAATCCCGACACGCGAAATCCTCCTTCTAACCCTGAGCCAAAAGGGCCGCTAGTTCAAATCAGTGGGGGGTACTTTTGTAACACACCCTACATTTTGGACAAGCGCGTTCCTAAGTCATGCTTCACCCCATCCCATCGCCCCCTTTTCGCCATTCGAAATCCCAGGCCCCAATAACCTCTCCGCTCCAGCCGCGAAACCCCACCCTCCTCCGTCCGCCACGTCACCGCTGCCCAGCCGGAGCCTCTTCCCCGACGACGTCATCCACTACAACAGCTCGACGTCCCTCGTCCACCTCCCCGGATGAGGATCTGTCATCCATCTCGCCGTCCCGCCGGTTCAGCCGCCCCGTCCTCCACCTCCAAGGAGCTGCTCCGATGATCGCCTCGTCTATCGTGGCTGCTCCATCCCCACAGCGCCACCTTAACCTGCTCCACTGGAACCGCAGCATCCTCACCGACTCCTCGGACGAAGCCGAGGCCTACTCGGAGCCACCAAAGAGGTTGTACACTCATCGCATCGCACTTTCTCCTTAACTCGACCTCCCGGCGTCGACGGTGCTCCATCCCGCACCCCCATGGAGCGGCTACCTTGAAGCCGGCGCCGCGGGCAACATCTCCACGGCGGCTCTCCCCTAGTGCGAGGTCCCTTCGGCGGCGGCGTCCATACCAGCCGGATCAGCCGCTGCTGCTCCGGCTCTCGCTGGATCGCTCGCTCGCCCAGCTGCTGCTGCTGCTCCCCCCCTCGCTTGTGCTGCTGCTCTGCTTCGATTAAGCCACACTTCATTCGACTGAATCGACTTTTGGGTCAGTCGATTTTCAGGGGTTAGGGGGCTCGCCGGAGTTAAGGAAGAACCACCCGCAGAGGGGATGGGGGCTCGCTGGAGAGGTACCCCACTATCTATCTTAGGGTTCAGGGTGGGGGCGGGGGGCCTAGAGGGATGGCCGGGGCGGCGGTGGCGAGTTGTTTCGGGGCGGCGAGGCGACGCTGGGGCCGGCGGTTCGGCCGGTGGTGGCTGGCGGCTCAGGGGGGTGCAGGTTGAAGATGAACTGTAGGCCCTCCCTAAACTACATGTCAAGTGCCTCTCTGCTACCATTGCGTTCAGTTTCGACAGTAGCATTTAGATTCCATAGTAAATTATAGTTTCGACAGTTAAGTTCAGAGTCAACAGTTTTTACCTCATTTGTTGTAGTCAGGTGGTTTTTGGTGATGTTAATTTTACATCCATTTTACATCATCTATTGGAGATGCTATTAGAATCCCACTTGAGATTGACGATGTCTGTCTTGTGCTGCTTCAGCCTTGACGTCTTACGGCTCACCGGAGCTGCTCCAACGACAGAACGATCCGTCACAACAGAGCAGTGCCCTGGATGCCGTCTACAGATTCCTCAGATCTTCCTCCACACCTCCAACAGCCACCTCTGCCTCAACTACTTCAGCGACCAACCCAATGATGCTGAGGTCGACACGGCAACCGCAAAGAGGTTGTACACTTGTTGCATCACTTATTACTATACATTCACGTCGATCCATTAGGGCTATTTTGGTTCAACGGAAAAACATCGATCCACTTGTTGTTACCATCACTCTAAATTTCTGCATGCTCTCCTTACATAATATCACCATATTTTTTTCATATACATGTCAGATATTGTACACAGTCATGCTGAACATGTAGAGAAAAAGAGAAGAGTTTTGCGCGGCAATACAATGTCATGCAGACATCGCTCCATGATGGGTTCAATGGCAAACCCTACCCACCCCTCTCCAGATTGCAATCCAGAGGAAGATATCTGTTCTGAGGCGGATTCAGACGCCGCTGACCACTCCTATTTACCCCCCAAGGTGTTTGCTCTACCTTGGCATGATGATGTTAGTCATATCATGCATATGTTGCCTTGAAGTGCCTAATTTTGACATCATATATGTCATCTGCTTAGTTTAGACATGTTCTGTAATGCCACCTGTTTAGTTTCTATATCATATATGGGAATTATGCAGTCTCATGTCTTTTAGCCAGCCATAATATATGTGAAATGTGCAATGCCATCCTGTTTAACCACGCATCATATATTTGAATGATATCTTGCCCATCCTTTTCTTCATTACATTTCCATTTGCCGACAATGTTTGTACATTAAACTACTCTTCTTGTGAATCAGCCATTTGGGTGGGAGATGGAAAAATCTAGAGTGAAAACAAGGCCTTCGGAGAAGACAGTTCTACCTGTCGAAGCAGATCTCTTGTTGGGTCTCAATAGCTCCTCAGAGATGGATTCAGAGACAGATGACCAGTCCTATTCCCCCACTGAGGTGTATGCTCTAACTTGGCACGGTTATACTGCTCATATCATGCATACGGTGTCTTGCATTGCATAGTTTAGAAATCATATACATAATATTCAACACCATGTTCTTAGTTCAGACATCATATCGAATGCCCTCTGTTTAGCATATAAATCACATATGTGAATTAAATGATGCGATCCTGATTACTTAGATAACATGTAGGTGAATTATGTCATGCGATCCTGTTTACTTATTCATCATATCTTTGAATTATGTTATGCTATGCTATCCAGTTTAGATAGACATCATATATGTGAAATTATGTCATGCTATCCGTTTTAGTTAAACAATATACATGTCAACTATTTCATGCCCTCTTTTTTCCACACTATCTATTGCATCTGTCTCTCATACAATGTTTGTACATTCAACTATGTTTCCTGTTTATCAGCCATTTGAATTGGAGCGCGTGATGCCAGTATCTAGCGGACTAAAAACACAGTCTTCAAATAAAACAGTGCTACATCTTGGTGGAGATAGCACCCCGGTTGTACATGCACAAGAACCAGCCCTACCACACATAACCCAAACTCTCGCAGATTGTACCCCTACTACGATGGACAGAGAACCAACTTCACCCAATCTAACCCCAACCCCAGCCGATAGTAACCCAGTTCCTGTTGACACAGCACCATCTCCACCACAGAGCTCCCAAACAAGAGCAGTTAGTAAGGCAGCTCCAGTGCCCAAAGGGCCAGTACTATCACGGCGGACCCCAACTCCACCAGTTAGTACGCCTATTCCTGTGGAGGAAGCACAACCAGCTAGTCGTAGTTTAGCATCTATCGCATTTGATGTTGTTAAATCGTATGTGCGTATCTTCCCATCTTGGAAATATTATACTAAAGATGAAGGAAAATGCCAGTTGCAGGTGTTTATCCAGGAGTTATGTGTAAGTAATGTTATTCATGGCAATTACTTTGCTTCCCATACATCCTCCTCCATGATGGTTATAATACAACAAATTTTCCCATTTTTCTCTATAGAGAAGGACCGATTTGGAAACTCAGGATGAGGTAACCTGTGCTAATACCTCTGCTATCTTCAAGAATGCTTGGTGGCAGTATCGGAATTACCTGAAGAAAACGTACTTCACCGGCAAAGAAACTCATCAAATTCCCTTACGTTCTCTTGAGACACATTTACTGGACGATGACTGGGAACGCCTTGTTCTGTACTAGTCCCGAACCAAGAATGTGGTAAGGTCTATGAGCTCATTTTCAATTTTTAAGTATTATATTCTTGCGCCTTACTGTACTCTGCTCATGTAGAACAAGTGCCTAAACCTGAAGAACAGCTATTCTAATTTAAGATTCCATTGCTACCATAGGACATAGATATATGTTTGTTTGATGCTTTTATTATGTACTAGTACTTGGCAATAGAAGACTTGGTAGTTTAATCCTGTCCACCTTACTAATGAACTGGTTCACCGAAATGAGTTTCATATACTAGTACATGCTAAACTTGTTATGTGTCTGCTTGTTTCTTCTTTTAGAATGCGAACAGAATATTGGGAGGAGTGCCTTATTAAGCAACGGTAAAGGAAGTAATGCAGATAAGGTTCAGGATAGTGACACATCCTGTCTTGGTTTAGTGTTGGAGTTACTGGCCACTACCGCTTGCACAAGCTATTCAAACTCACTGTCTGAATCAGTTCGGTTTCTTGAGTCTCAACTACAAGCTGAAAGACATCGATCAGTTGTGCTGCGACAAGAAGCGGAAGGACTGCGGAAGTCCCTGGAGCATTCAGATGCATACTTTCTGGTGCAAGAGCAAGTGTTGGAGGATTTTAGCGCCAAATAGGACAAAGCTAATCAGCTTGCTAAGCTTATTGCCAGCGTGGTGGATACCAAAGATAACATTTCTTGAGCTCTTCTGAAGTTGTTTCAGTTATGCTCTTGTTTTGCTGCCGCGTTTATTTGCACTGGTGGCCAATTTTGACGGCTAGTGTATATGATATGCTGCTTTGTTTCCTATATTTGCACTGGTGGCGAACTTTGATGCCCAGTCGATGTAATATGTGTAATAGCCGTGATAGCCTAGCGTTTGTTGCTTGCTTATTTATTTCCTTGTTGTCTTGTTTATTTGTTTGCTTGTAGTCATTTTAGTTCTTTTTCCGCGGTTAACTAGTGGCTGCGATAACCTATTTTTTAAAACTAGGCCACAATAACCATGGGCTAATATTTACTGTAGTGACACTGGGCCTCCTACGGGCCGTAGAAACAGTGGGCCTTCTACGGGCCATAGAAACAGTAGGCCTTCTAAGGGCCGTAGAAACAATGGGCCTTCTACGGGCCGTATCATCAATAGGCCTTATACGGGCCGTATGATCGATTGGCCAAACATGGGCCAATAACAGGCCACATTATGGCCGTAAACGGGCTAGAGTTGGAATCTTCCGTTCATGGGCCGATCGTAACGGTCCATCGTTAATAGGCCGTATTTGATGATGCTATGAAAACGGCCCAACGTATTAACGGACCACAAATGGGCCGACTGTAACCACGGGCTGAATTTGGCCCACAAGCAGAAAATGACAGTAACGGGCCGTAAGTAAACGAATGCTGGAAATGAGCCCAAGAATAAATGGGCTCTGAGAAGGCCGAACAATAACATGGGCTGGAAACGGCCCAACGGACTAACGGGCCGTTAATGGGTATAAAGTGATACACTGTTCATTACCGGCCAGTTTCACCACGGGCCGTTAATGGGTGTAAAGTGACACACTATTCATTACGGGCCAGTTTCACCACGGGTCGTTAATAGGCCAAGAGTTACATAGGGCCTCATATGGGCCGAAAGACGTCATGAGCCATACATGGGCCAGAAGTGAAAACGGGCTAGAATCATATTGGATGGCCCTGATGACGCTACTAGGGCAAATTCGGATAGGGCGTAACGGGCCTTGGGTTAGCGGGCTGTAAATGGGCTATATGCGAACAGGCCGTTAACAGGCTTTACATGGGCCGACCCACCACCTTTTGACCAAGTCAAACGGGCCGGCCTTTTCACAGGACTGGGCCTCTGTTGGGCCATGCCACATGTCGACGTATCATAGGCGCCTATCTGACCCACTGACGAGCTGACACGTGTTTCGTTCAGCCAATAAGAATTTTACACGTGGAAATTTCCCAGTGGTCAGGGCTGTTAACGGGTTATCGGATCCAAACCCCGACCCGATAGCTTAACGGCGTTCCGTTACGGTGGATGCCACATGTCGGTCACCCTTGACGAAAGCACTTCTGTGACGCGCGATTTATCATCATGGAAGTGGACACTTCTGTGATGATAATTTTGGTAATGTCATGGAACACTTATACGACAGCACAGGTATGACTATCTTGATTCTGTCATAAATTTGTCATGGATGTACATGCATGACAAAAAAGCGACCTACTGTGACAAACACGTATCATCACGGAAGTGTATTTTTTTTGTAGTGGCAGTGCTCAAGAGCTAGCAAGAAGGATTTCTGGCGCTGTTGCCAGGGAGGCTTACGCAAAGTCAAGTCAAGATTTGATCTCCCGACAACTAGCCATTTCTAGCGCGGGAGGCACTTTTATGGAAATCACTTTAGGAGAAGCTACCAAACTCCTAGATAATATTATGGTTAATTATTCTCAATGGCACACTGAAAGATCTACTAGTAAAAAGGTGCATGCAATTGAAGAGATTAATGTTTTGAGTGGAAAGATGGATGAACTTATGAAATTGTTTGCTAATAAGAGTGCTCCTACTGATCGTAATGATATGCCTTTGTCTACTTGATTGAGAATAATAATGAATCTATGGATGTGAATTTTGTTGGTAGGAACAATTTTGGTAATAACGCATATAGAGGTAATTTTAATTATAGGCCGTTTCCTAGTAATTCCTCTAATAATTATGGTAATTCCTACAACAATTCTTATGGAAATTATAATAAGATGCCCTATGATTTTGAATCTAGTATTAAAGAATTTATTACTTCGCAAAAGAGTTTCAATGCTTTGATTGAAGAACAATTGCTTAAGATTGATGAGTTGGCTAGGAACGCGGATATAATTTCTCTTGATGTTGATACTTTGAAACTTAGATCTATTCCACCTAAGCATGATATCAATGAGTCTCTCAAAGCCATGAGAATTTCCATTGATGAGTGCAAAGAAAGAACCGCTAGGATGCGTGCTAAGAAAGATTGTTTTGTGAAAGCGTGTTCTTCTAGTTTTAATGATAATAAGGATGAAGATCTAAAAGTGATTGATGTGTCCCCTATTAAATCCTTGTTTTGAAATATGAATCTTGATAATGATGGGACTAGAGATGAGTCAACTTTAGTTAGAAGGCATCCCAAAAATTCAGAGTTTTTATATCTTGATGCAAAAATTGGTAAAGGTGGGATTGAAGAGGTCAAAACTTTAGATAGGAATGAACCCACTATCTTGGATTTCAAGGAATTTAATTATTATAATTGCTCTTTGATAGATTGTATTTCCTTGTTGCAATCCGTGCTAAATTCTCCGCAGGCTTATAGTCAAAATAAAGCTTTTACTAAACATATCGTTGATGCTTTGATGCAATCTTATGAAGAAAAACTTGAGTTGGAAGTTTGTATCCCTAGAAAACTTTATGATGAATGTGAACCTAAAATTAAAATTAAAATTAAAGATCATGAATGCTATGCTTTGTGTGATTTGGGTGCTAGTGTTTCCATGATTCCAAAAACTTTGTGTGATTTGCTAGGTTTTCGTGAATTTGATGATTGTTCTCTAAACTTGCACCTTGCGGATTCCACCATTAAGAAACCTATGGGAAGAATTAATGATGTTCTTATTGTCAGAAATAGGAACTATGTTCCCGTAGATTTCATTGTTCTTGATATAGATTGCAATCCTTCATGTCCTATTATTCTTGGTAGACCTTTCCTTAGAACGATTGGTGCAATTATTGATATGAAGGAAGGGAATATTAGATTCCAATTTCCGTTAAGGAATGGCATGAAACACTTTCCTAGAATGAAAATTAAATTACCTTATGAATCTATTATGAGAGCCACTTATGGATTGCATTCCAAAGATGACAATACCTAGATCTATCCTTGCTTTTATGCCTAGCTAAGGGCGCTAAACGATAGCGCTTGTTGGGAGGCAACCCGATTTTATTTTTTTTCCTTGCTTTTTGTTCCTGTTTAGTAATATAATTTATCTAGCCTCTGTTTTGGTTGTGTTTTTTGTGTTTAATTAGTGTTTGTGCCAAGTAGAACCGTTGGGAAGACTTGGGGAGAGTCTTTTTGATCTTGCTGTAAAAAACAGAAACTTTAGCGCTCACAAGGATCGCTGCCATTTTTTATTGGAGAGTTCTATTTAGTTAATTCTTTTTTCAGATGGTTAATATATAAATTACTCACGTCCATAAATTTATTTTAGAATTTTTGGGGTTGCATAAGTTTGCTTTAGTTACAGATTACTACAGACTGTTCTGTTTTTGACCGATTCTATTTTTTCGTGTGTTGTTTGCTTATTTTGATGAATCTATGGCTAGTAATAGAGTCTATAAACCATAGAGAAGTTGGAATATAGTAGGTTTAACAACAATATAAATCAAGAATTAGTTCATTACAGTACCTTGAAGTGGTGGTTTGTTTTCTTTTACGAACGGAGCTCACGAAGATTTTCTTTTAAGTTTTGTGTTGTGAAGTTTTCAAGTTTTGGGTAAGGATTTGATGGATTATGGAACAAGGACTGGAAATAGCCTAAGCTTGGGGATGCCCAAGGCACCCCAAGGTAAAATACAAGGACACCAAAAAGCCTATGCTTGGGGATGCCCCGGAAGGCATCCCCTCTTTCGTCTTTGTCTATCGGTTACTTTACTTGGAGCTATATTTTTATTCGCCACATGATATGTGTTTTGCTTGGAGTGTCTTGTATGATTTGAGTCTTTGATTTTTAGTTTACCACAATTATCCTTGCTGTACACACCTTTTGATATATACAGACATGAATTGGAATTTATTAGAATACTCTATGTGCTTCACTTATATCTTTTGAGCTATATAGTTTTTGCTCTAGTGCTTCACTTATATCTTTTAGAGCACGGTGGTGGTTTTATTTTATAGAAATAATTGATCTCTCATGATTCACTTATATTATTTTGAGAGTCCTTTAGAACAGCATGGTAATTTGCTTTTGAGATAATGAAAAACTTTCATATAAGTGCATTGAATACTAAGAGAAGTTTGATACTTGATGATTGTTTTGAGATATGGAGATAGTGACATTAAAGTTGTGCTAGTTGAGTAGTTGTGAATTTGAGAAATACTTGTGTTGAAGTTTGCAAGTCCTATAGCATGCATGTATGGTAAACGTTGTGTAACAAATTTGAAACATGAGGTGTTATTTGATTGTCTTCCTTATGAGTGGCGGTCAGGACGAGCGATGGTCTTTTCCTACCAATCTATCCCCCTAGGAGCATGCACGTAATACTTGGTTTTTGATGACTTGTAGATTTTTGCAATAAGTATTTGAATTCTTTATGACTAATGTTGAGTCCATGGATTATATGCACTCTCACCCTTCCATCATTGCTAGCCTCTTCGGTACCGTGCATTGCCCTTTCTCACCTTGAGAGTTGGTGGAAACTTCGCCGGTGCATCCAAACCCCGTGATACGATATGCTCTATCACACATCAACCTCCTTATATCTTCCTCAAAACAGCCACCATACCTACCTATTATGGCATTTTCATAGCCATTCCGAGATATATTGCCATGCAACTTTCCACCGTTCTGTTTATTATGACATGCATCATCATTGTCATATTGCCTTGCATGATCATGTAGTTGACATCGTGTTTGTGGCAAAGCCACCGTTCATAATTCTTTCATACATGTCACTCATGAGTCATTGCACATCCCGGTACACCGCCAGAGGCATTCATATAGAGTCATATCTTGTTCTAGTATCGAGTTGTAATCATTGAGTTGTAAATAAATAGAAGTGTGATGATCATCATTAATAGAGCATTTTCCCATAAAAAAGGGAAGGCCGAAAAAAAGAAAAAAAGAAAAAAGGGGCAATGCTACTATCCCTTTTCCACACTTGTGCTTCAAAGTAGCACCATGATCTTTATGATAGAGTCTCTTGTCTTGTCATTTTCATATACTAGTGGGAATTTTTCATTATAGAACTTGGCTTGTATATTCCAACAATGGGCCTCCTCAAGTGCCCTAGGTCTTCGTGAGCAAGCAAGTTGGATGCACACCCACTTAGTTTCTTTTGTTGAGCTTTCATACATTTATAGCTCTAGTGCATCTGTTGCATGGCAATACCCACTCCTTGCATTGACATCAATTGATGGGCATCTCCCTAGCCCATTGATTAGCCGCGTCGATGTGAGACTTTCTCCTTTTTTGTCTTCTCCACATAACCCCCTTTCATTATATTCTATTCCACCCATAGTGTTATATCCATGGCTCACGCTCATGTATTGTGTGAAGGTTGAAAAAAGTTTGATTACTAAAGTATAAAAGAATTGCTTGGCTTGTCATCGGGGTTGTGCATGATGAGAGCATTCTTGTCTGACCAAAATGGAGCATGACCAAACTATATGATTTTGTAGAGATGAACTTTCTTTGGCCATGTTATTTTGAGAAGACATGATTGCTTAGTTGGTATGCTTGAAGTATTATTATTTTTATGTCAATATTAAACTTTTATCTTGAATCTTTCGGATCCGAACATTCATGCCACAATAAAGAAAATTACATTGATAAATATGTTAGGAAGCATTCCACATCAAAAATTCAGCTTTTATCATTTACCTACTCGAGGACGAGCAGGAATTAAGCTTGGGGATGCTTGATATGTCTCCAACGTATCTATAATTTTTGATTGTCCCATGCTATTATATTATCTATTTTGGATGTTAATGGGCTTTATTTTACACTTTTATATTATTTTTGGGACTAACCTATTAACCGGAGGCCCATCCCAAATTGCTGTTTTTTTTGCCGATTTCAGTGTTTCGTAGAAAAGGAATATCAAATGGAGTCCAAGCGGAATGAAACCTTCGGGAGCATGATTTTTGGAACAAACGTGATCCAGAGGACTTGTAGTGGACGTCAAGAAACAATCGAGGAGGCCACGAGGCAGGGGGCGCGCCTACCCCCCGGGCGCGCCCTCCACCCTCGTGGGCCCCTGTAACATCCCGAATTTTCAATTTGGAATGTTATACATTAGGTCATCACTGCATATCATATTTTTTTTTCTTTTGGCCTGATCCAGAAATTCTACGCAACTCAAGGACCCACGGAGAGAGTTGGGGATTTCATTATTTTCATATTTGAGTTTTTCCCAAATTTTGAAAATAGGATCTTTGATTTTATTTATTTTATCTTCAATTATTTCTATAATAAAAATATGAGAGAGGGAATAAAATGACTTTCCCAAAATAAAGAAATATTGAAGGTTTAATAAAAAAATCAAGTAAGATTTTATTTCGGATTTTCTCGCTATTTTATTTGAATTTAGGAAAAATTGCACGTTTTCAAAACTGCATTTTAGGGCCAAGAAAATGTTCATCCTGTTCTAAATATTTTATTTAGACGGTGAAAATTTGTTTTTGCATTTTTAGATTTTATTTATTTTTCTAGGATTTTTCTTAGTTCGGTGGGATTATTAAAAAAAACTGCCGCACGCCCGACTAGGCCGAAGGCCCAGCCGCCGCCTCCTGCATCCGGATCGGGACCAGAGTCCCGATCGCCGCCGCCGCCGAGTCCGAGAGGGCCACGCCGCCTCAGCCCCTCCCGCAAGCCACCGCCGCCACCCCCCCTTTATAAACCGACCCAACCCTCTGGAGGCCCACAGCCGGAGCCACCGCTGCCGCAGGCCATCGCCGCCCCGCCGCCTTGCGCCGCCGCCGCAAGCCACCGCCGCCCCGCCTCCTTGCGCCGCCGCCGCCAGGAGCCGCTGCCCCGCCACCCCACGCCGCCCACCGCCACCGGAGCCCCGTCGGACCTCGCCGGAGCCCGAGCCAAGGTAGCCGCCTGCCACCCCGGTTTTCTAAGAAAAACCGATCCGGTTTTTTAGAAACCCTAGGTTTTTTAGATCGGTTTTATTGGTTCTTTTATTTAGCGAGCGTTCGCTCGTTCATTCGTTTTAACGAACACGTTCACCGTTTAGTTTCAGATAACGAACATTCGTTCGTTAATCTGTTCGTCAGTTTTTCTTGTTCTCGGATTTTCCGCGATTATTACTGATCATGATTTCTGATCCGATTTTCGTTTTAGTTTATCTTTTCGCTCGTTTATCGGAATCAGGCAATTCAAGCGCCTGGAGTTTCGTCTCGAAACCCTCTTTCCGTTTAACCAACCCAAACAAGTTTTTGCATCTGTAAAATTTGACTTAGATCTAGATTAGTAAACGAAGTTTGTTTCTTTCGATGTTTGACTTTCGTTGTTTCGTTCGATTTGATTCTTTTGCAAACCGGAGTTCTTAAGTTGAACTTTTCGGTTAGATTTCTTATTTGAGTTTTACCCGTGCATTAGATGAGTACTTATTGTATGCTTGTTTGTTTGTGATAGAGTACCCGGAGTGCGCCGCTTGCTACTTTGAATCTCTAGGTTTCGCGGATCATCAGCAAGGCAAGTAACACTTTGATCATACCTCTTTACTACCCAGTTTTATCACATTAGATCAATCCTCAAACAATTGCATTATTAGGATCTAAATAAATTGTGGGTTTTGGGAAGTAGATGAGGTAGCACCTATTACCTGTTTTATTATCAAACCCTTGGGAGTTACTTCTACGTTTGTTTATTATGCCATGTTATGCTAGTAGACGTGGATTGGGTGAGTGTATCCATGAGAGATGTGAGATTGATAAATTAATGGTTTATTTAAGGTGGCAACTTAAACACACATCTTGGTGGATTGAGGCACCTGGGTATTCCAGCGATTGCCTGTTTTTCTTTATGGACCGCCACCCAGGCTCAAAGGGATCATGAGATTATTCATAATAGAAACTTCCGTGTGCAGCCACAAGCTACTATGGGCTCTAGCATAGTCGACTAAGTCGTGCGAACTCTTACAGTGGATGTAGGGGATGTAGGTTGGTATTGTCTACCCGATCGTAAGGTGCTAGCGTTTCTGAAAGACTATGTCTCGGTCATCCGTTTCTCAAACACCAGGTAGTGCGAGAATCCCAACGGAGGAGATCGAGTCTTGTGGGGAAAAGTGCGCAAACCTGTTCAGAGTGTATAAACTAATCATGGTTAGCCGTGTCCCCGGTTATGGACGCCTTGAGTATCTAGTACTTGGATTATCATGTGAATCTCATCATGTTAGTTCAATTAATACTGTTGGGTTTTAATGATGACACTTAATTGGGATTGAGAGGATGTCTATCTTCTCAATGTTTAACAACCACCATGATAGTAAAATAAAATTTATTCCTTTGCAGTAGGGAAAAATTGGCTTTATGCAAAAACTGTAACCATAGAGCTTTCCACCAGCCATATATGCATGTAGTATAGCTTTATTCTCTCATTACTCTCTATGTGTTACATTGCCAGCATATTCCATGTGCTGACCCGTTTTCGGGCTGCAACGTTCATGTTGCAGACTTTTCAGACGACGAGTAAGGTGCCTTTAGGTCGTAGTTCTATACTCAGTGATGCCGTTGGAGTTGATGGACTCACTTATCTTCCAAGCCTTCCGCTGTTATCGTTATTAGATGGCCTTAAGACATATTTATTGTAATAAGTTCTCTTTTGAGACATTCGATGTAATAAGTGTGTGATTGCTACTCTGTTATAAATCCTTCAAGTACTGTGCGTGTCAGCATTACTGATCCAGGGATGACACTAAAGCACAGAGATCGGACTGTTTGAGGTCTGGTCGCTACAAGATGGTATCAGAGCACACGCTGACTGTAGGACACGACCACTAAGATAAAAGCCCTAGATCACTACTCACTCTTCTCATTTCTGACCCCTCATCTTTTCTACTCTTTTAGGATGGTTGATGCAAGGAACAAGTTCACGCAACCGGATGAAGATACACCCTTTGGACGTCACTTGAAGGAAGTCACTAGATACCTGAACATCGGAGTACCAAGCTTCATCGGGACCTACAATGCCACTTTACCTGAAGAGGAACGCTGGATGATTCAAGTTCAAGTTCCAGGAAGGACGTTCATGCCCGTCACTGAGCCCAGAGAGTTTTCCTTTGATGCACCAACCTGGAGTCTAGGAAAGAGCATGGTGGCCCACATCACTATGGGGCGCATTGGAGAAGTTTACCACAAGGATCTCAAGGATACTATCTACCAGATTTGTGGGTCCCGAGATGAGCAATGGGAGATGATCAACACCAGGAAGGATAGATCAATTGCAGCTTTCATCCAGGAGTTAAACCAGCACATTCGACGCCAGGAGAACCAGATGTGTGCAGACATGATAGACCTGAAGAAAGCCATGACCAAGATCACGGAGCTGGAGGAAGAACTCAAGTCTACACACGATGGATATGAGGAGGAAATAGCAACACTAGTAGAGAAGAATGATGATCTGAAGAAGAAGCTAAAAGTGTTCATGGGATTTCCCGCAACTGGAGGAGAAGACGAAGATTGCACTTGTCCAGAGAACTACATCATCATCGACGACACCGACTCAGACCCAGACGATAGCGATGATGACTATGTTGATGAAGCTGGAGCAGATGTCATGGAGTCTTCATCGGAGCAGTTTTTCTAGTCGACCACCATAACAATAGTAGTATTCTCCCATGTATCTAGTATAGCCCGAGCACTTTTTGTAACGATAGATAGACCGTTGTATGCCCTTGTTTGATTGAATGAAGTGATTTTGTTTGCATTTGCCTCATGTGCATATGGGTAGTGTTTTCCCTCTAGATCTCATTCTATTCTATATTCTCATCTTTTCTAAACCCTAGATGCCTCCGAGACATCTTTCCCGCCGGAGCTCACTCAGTTGATCCAGCAGCAGAATATGTTGATGCAGTTGCTAGTCCAAAATCAGAATCAGGGGAACAACAACAACAACAACAACAACCCACCACCGCCACCCCTTGTTGATCACTTAACCCATTTTCTTAGGCTGAATCCGCCGATGTTCTCTAGTAGCACCGAGCCTATAGTAGTAGATGATTGGCTCCGCAAGATTGGAAGGGAGTTAACCACTACAGGATGTACTGATGCTGAGAAGGTGCGCTTTGCCGTACATCAGTTGGATGGACCAGCAACATCATGGTGGGAGAATTACACTTTCACCTACCCTATAGCCACGGTGACATGGGACCAATTTCATCAGGCTTTCCATACTGCCCATGTTTCAGCAGGAGCTATGGCCATGAAGAAGCGTGAGTTTCGCAACTTGCGCCAAGGAGGACGGACAGTTGGCCAGTATGTGGATGACTTCAGTAAGCTAGCACGTTATGCCCCAGATGACGTTGCTACGGATGCAGCTACTAGATTGATCTTTCTTGCAATGGGAGAAGTGCTTAGCTTTGGGTTCAACCTTGCGGTGCTCGATCCCAGTGACAGAAAGGGAATCGACACGTATTGTATTGTTGCCATTGAGGATAAAAAGATGGGGTTTATATCATATTGCATGAGTTTATCCCTCTACATCATGTCATCTTGCTTAAGGCATTACAATGTTCTTATGAACTTAATACTCTAGATGCATGCTGGATAGTGGTCGATGTGTGGAGTAATAGTAGTAGATGCACGCAGGAGTCGATCTACTTGTCGTGGACGTGATGCCTATATACATGATCATGCCTAGATATTCTCATAATTATTTGCTTTTCTATCAATT
The DNA here is from genome assembly GCF_003073215.2 of Triticum urartu. Lineage (NCBI taxonomy): Eukaryota > Viridiplantae > Streptophyta > Magnoliopsida > Poales > Poaceae > Triticum > Triticum urartu. Next base: position 195,315,281 of record NC_053024.1, on the reverse strand, counting down.
GCTCGACAGTAATTTGTTCATCCACCGTAATACTTATGCTATCTTGAGAGAAGCCACTAGTGAAACCTATAGCCCCCGGGTCTATCTTCCATCATATTAATCTACCGTTATTTCCATTACCGTTTATTTTTGCAATCTTTACTTTCAATCTATATCATAAAAATACCAAAAATACTTATCTCATTTTTATCATCTCTATCATATCTCACTCTTGGAAGTGGCCGTGAAGGGATTGACAACCCCTTTATCGCATTGGTTGCGAGGTTCTTATTTGTGTGTGTAGGTACGAGGTGACTCGCGCGTGGTCTCCTACTGGATTGATACCTTGGTTCTCAAAAACCGAGGGAAATACTTACGCTGCTTTACTGCACCACCCTTTCCTCTTCAAGGGAAAACCAATGCAGTGCTCAAGAGGTAGCAACGGTTTGGATGAGATTTACCATGTAATCGGGTTAGTTTTGATAGGGTTTGATCCCTAGTATCCACTATGTTCTAAGATTGATGTTGCTATGACTTTGCTATGCCTAATGCTTGTCACTAGGGCTCGAGTGCCCTGATTTCAGATCTGAACCTCTTATGTTTTTCATGAATATATTTGTGTTCTTGATCCTCTCTTGCAAGTTATAGTCACCTACTACGTGTCATGATCCGGCAACCCCGGAGTGACAATAGTCGGACAGTTCCTGGTGATGATTGTAGTTTGAGGAGTTCATGTATTCACTAAGTGCTAATGCTTTGGTCCGGTACTCTATTAAAAGTAGGCCTTAATATCCCTTAGTTTCCAGTAGGACCCCGCTGCCACAGGAGGGTAGGACAAAAGATGGCATGCAAGTTATTTACCATAAGCATGTATGACTATATTCGGAATACATGCCTACATTATATTGATGAATTGGAGCTAGTTCTGTGTCACCCTATGTTATAACTGTTGCATGATGAATGCCATCCGACATAATTATCCATCATTGATCCATTGCCTACGAGCTCGTTTCATATTGATCTTTGCTTCATTACTTTTCCGTTGCCACTGTTATGATTGCTACAAAACTGCTGCTATTACTTTTGCCACTGTTACCGTTACTTCCATAGTACTTTGCTACTAAATATTTTGCTGCAGATATTAAGTGTTTCAAGTGTGGTTGAATTGACAACTCAGTTGCTAACACTTGAGAATATTCTTTGGCTCCCCTTGTGTCGAATCAATAAATTTGGGTTGAATACTCTACCCTCGAAAACTATTATGATCCCCTATACTTGTGGGCTATCAGGCACTAAAGGAACTACTCACATATCATCATGGGGTAAGAAGGTTGATGAAGAGGCCTCCGTCAATGGCATTCCCCTCCGGTAGAACTCCGGAACAGGGCTCCAGATGGGATCACTTCAGAACAGAGACTTGAGGCGGTGATAAAATTCTTTTGGAGGCACGACAGATGGTTTCCCTATTTATAGGAATTTATGGTGGTTGAAATAGATCAAGGAGGTAACCAGGGGGGCCACAAGCCCAGGCGATGCGACACACCCTGGCTGCCCACCTATCCTTGTAGTTGGCTAGGTCCACTCGATGACTCCTAAAGCTTCCAATGTTTCTTGTTGCACAAAAAATTGTGTTAAATCGGAAATGTATTTTGACCTCCGTACATATTGATTTTCTATGAAACCAAAAACAAGCAGAAAACTGGAACTTGCACTGGGCCCTAAATTAATAGGTTAGTCCATAAAATGATAATAAAAGTATCTATAAATGATAATATATCAACATGAAATAATAAAAAATTATAGATACGTGTGTGACGTATCAAGTATTGAGTTCCTTCATACTTGCTTTGTGAACTTTGGGGCTTGTTAAGCATCATTTGTAACACGGTGGCTATTACGCCAACTTATGTGTTCACGAAAAAGTATGACAAGAAACTAGATAGATCAAGATTGGGACTTTCTCCTCTAACGATGGAGAGATATTCTTGGGGCCCTCTCGGTGTTACAGTATCCATCATCGTCTAGCCAGTCACATTGTGATTTGATCATAGGGATGCTGTAACACAGGAATGAGAAAGAGAACAAAACTGGTAACGAGAAAACTAGCATAGTGAACAAGTTGTGATTTCACGAGGATGACAGTAAATCTCACCTTCGGTTTTTGTAACATATCATGAAGCAAAAGGAATAGCACACAAGAACTAAAGGTTCAATCAAATATCCATTCATGTGGGCATAGGGGTCAATATGGATGTCCACAGTTTTGCTATTGATCATTACCTGGAAACAGTTCCGATTAGGACTATATTTCATTAACCTATAGGTTCACAAGTTTAAGGGTCATCTATACGCTGAGTACTAGGAAATGAGTCCGAGATAAAGTCACCGGAAAAGTTTTGGATACACTAAAAATGTTTCGAAGATAAAATCGAAAGTGTTTGGAGAAACTGAAATCGTTTCAAAGTAAACAATCAAGCCAAAAAAGTTTTGGAGCACGTCCAGAATTTTTTGGAGGGTACCAGAAATGTTCTGGGACCTTCCAAAATATTTTCAGAGGGAACACGAAAAGTAAAGTGTCCCCACCTAGGGGGCAAGATCCCTTGATTCATGGGGGTTGTTTTTTCAGGGCGCCCCCTTTGGGGGGGCAGCCCACAAATTCTGCAAATCTTGTTGGGGGCCCCATGGTGGGGGGAAGCCCCCAAATTTGGTGGAAAATATTGGGAGGGGGCCCTTGGGGGCAGCCCTCTCCACGGGGAGCCATGGACAAAGGGTCCTCCTTGTGGAAAGCTCCCCCTTTTGCGGGGCAATGTTGGTGAGGGCCCCCCTTTTGATTATCCATCTCCTTACCTCCTTTACCCATTCTTCCACTATAAATAGAAGGGGAGAGGTACTCTGCAAAGAAAACTCAACTTGAGCCTTTGAGCTCTCACTAATGGCATGCAATGATCTGCCGTTCTCTCTCGCCCTCCACAGACTAGTTTCGTTCTGCCGCAAGGCTACCTATTCTTTGGTAGCGATTAGGTCTAGAAGGCAAAGCGACACTGGATAGGTGATACACACTCCGCCGTATCTATAATTTTTATTGTTTCATGCCAACATTCTACAACTTTCATATACTTTTGGCAACATTTTATATTATTTTTGGGACTAACATATTGATCCAGTGCTCAGTGCCAGTTCATGTTTGTTGCATCTTTTTTGTTTTGCAAAATATCCATATCAAACGGAGTCCAAACCGATAAAACTTGACGAAGGTTTTTTTGGAATATATGTGATTTTTGGGAAGAAGAATCAGCGTGAGAGGTGGTCCACAAGCCCCACAAGCTCACAGGGCATGCCCTGGGGGGTTGGCACACCCCTAAGGCTTGTGGACACCTCGTAAGTTGGTTGGGCATATCTTTGGCCGCAAGAAAGAGAATATCTAGAAGAAATCACCATCAAAATTTCAGCCCAATCAGAGTTATGGATCTCCGGGAATTTAAGAAGCGGTTTTCGGCCAGAAAACTGGGTCATGAAATATATAGAGAGATCCAATCTCGGAGGGGCTCTCGCCCCTCTGCCAACATGGAGGCCATGGACCATAGGGGATACCCTCCTCCCATCTAGGGGGAGGTCAAGGAAGAAGGAGGGGGATCTCTCCCGATGGCGCTGAAATGCCACCGGGGCAAGGATCATGACGGCGATCTACACCAACAACTTCGGCGCCGTCATCATCAACTTTATCCCCTCTATGTAGTGGTGTAACACCTCTTCTCCCTGCTGTAATCTCTAGTTAAACATGGTGCTCAATGTTATATATTATTATCCAATGATGTGTGGCTACCGTATGATGTTTGAGTAGATTCGTTTTCTCCTATGGGTTGATTGATGATCGCGATTGGTTTGAGTTGTATGTTTTATCTTGGTGTTGTCCTATGGTGCCCTCCATGTCGCGCAAGCGTGAGGGATCCCTGCTGTAGGGTGTTGCAATACGTTCATAATTCGCTTATAGTGGCTGGCGAGAGTGATAGAAGCTTATACCCGAGTAAGGGGGTTGTTGCGTATGGGAGTAAAGAGGACTTGATACTTAATTCCATGGTTAGGTTTTACCTTAATGATCTTTAGCAGTTGCGGATGCTTTCTAGAGTTCCAATAATAAGTACATATGATCCAAGTAGAGATAGTATGTTAGCTCATGCCTCTCCCTCATATAAAATTGCGATAATGATTACAGGTCCAGTTATCGATTGCCTAGGGACAAATAACTTTCTTGTGTTACAAAACCTTTCTACTAAACAACTAACTTTTATTATCTTGTAAATTACTCATAGTTTTATTCTCGCTAAGTACCTATAGTTTTATCCTTGCAAACTTATTCCTATCACACCTACAAAATAGTTTCATACTTGTTCTAGGTAAAGCGAATGTTAAGTGCGCGTAGAGTTGTATCAATGGTCGATAGAACTTGAAGGGAATATAAATCTACCTTTAGCTCCTCATTGGGTTCAACACTCTTACTTATCAAGAAAGGCTACAACTAATCCCCTATACTTGTGGGTTATCAATAGGTGACACTGTATGTGTGCAACCTAGTAGAGAGATCGTACATTCAAGCATTTGTTTAAGGGACTGTTCAAGGGAGAAAATTATCGTGGTTGGGAAGTTGTAAATCCTAACTGAGAATTTGCCCCAACGAGCTTCACCAATTCTCCTTCTACTGCACTACCACTTGTTAATGATCAGATCAACCCTTGTATGCATCTTCATAGTAGTCCCGGGCTTGTGCGCAGGATGGAACATTTTTTTGGTTGTATTACCCTACAAAAGGCGTCACCGCTCGTGTGCTCGGATGATACGTCTCCAACATATGTATAATTTTTGATTGTTTCATGCTATTATATTATCAATCTTGGATACTTTTTATTAAATTTTATATAATTTTGGGGGACTAACCTATTAACCCAGTGCCCAATGCTAGTTGATGTTTTCTGATTGTTTTTAGTTTTCCAGGAAATCTGTACCAAATGGAGTCCAAACGCTATGAAAGTTTTAGATGATTTTTTTCTGGACAAAAGAGACCCTAGAAGCTTTGGGAGGAGACCAGACGAGAAGCAATGAGACGACAAGGCAACAGGCGCACTTTAGGGGTAGGGCGCATCCTGATGCTTTGTGGGCCCCACATGGCTCCGCCTGACCTAATTCCACTTCTATAAATTCTCAAATATTTGGAACCCCACCTTAGAGAGCCACCTGAATGAATTTTTTCACCGCCGCAAGCTTCTGTTCTTCCGCGATCCCATCTGGAGGGCTTTTTCGGTACTCTATCGGAGGGGGAATCGATCACGGAGGGCTTATACATCAACCTTGTTGCCCTTTCGGTGATGTGTGAGTAGTTCACCACAGACCTACGGGTCCATAGCTCGTAGTGTCGGGGGTTGGGTGCGACATATGCTAATGGATGGCTTATCATGGTGGGGGCGAGTAGAACGTCACCGGTGCCTGGAAACGGGATGATGCGTAGACACGAACGCCGGCGTACTTTACCCATGTTCGGGGCTCTCCTAGGAGATAACACCCCTAGTCCTGCTCTGCGGGGTTTCCGCACGATCACTAAGGCAAAGTGAATACAAGGGCGCTCCTCGAGCTGTATGCTGATGGTAGGAGAAGGCAGGGTCAGCTCTTTCCCCCCTCTGTGATCTGGTCTAGTTCTAATGGATCGGAACCCTTTGCATGGGTGCCCTGGGGGGGTTTATATAGGCCTACACCCCTAGGGGTACAATAGTAAACTGTCTGGGCGCAGGGCCCAGTCGTCGGTCTCTTCGCCTGCCGGCCCCTCTGCCGACTGCTTGGGCCCGCTGATTGGTGGGCCCCGCCGTCTGGTCTGGTACGGAGCCGACAGGCCGTACCCACCGCTTGCGGGTCTTGCCGGCTGCTGATTACTGTTGCCATGCCTCTAATGACACAGGCTTGGTCATGGGGTCATGGCTATAGCCCCAACGTTTGGCGGGTCATCACTGTAGCCACTCCCTATCTCGTCTGGTTAATGGCGTGGGGATCCCGTGGGAGGGGCAGGCCGACTCCCGGGGGACGGCTTCCTACGGGTCCAACTGGTGGCGCCCTTGCCGTCTTCCGGACTCTCGCTGACTGGTAGGGCCCATCATCCGTGGACCGTACCGTCAGGCCATCGTGGGCACAGGACTCCGCCCACTATTGCTGATGTCAGGGATGGCATGGCAACAGTGTCGCGCCAGACGGAGATCTCCGTTGGTACATCGCACTGTGGCCTAGCCATCTCCTGGAAAAGGGGAGGGAGTGGGCTTTACTGTTCCCACTCCCTGTCCCATCCCCCCTGATGAGGGCATGGGCTTTGTTGGTGCCGTGGGCCGACCTCCCGTAGCCGGCTTCTCCAAAAGCCGCCAAGCAGAGTCCGCCGGTCTTGACCTCGCCTCTAGGACTCGGATGCATGCGGGCAGCCGACTGTTCCTTCAGCCGTCCTCCAGAAGGCGGCTTTTCATCTGTCGTCTTGAGGGGCGCAGTCAGCCCCGATGTCTTGAAAGGTTTTGGGCCTCGGGTTAGCCTACCCGTGGCCCATTACTCCGACAGTAGTCCCCGAAGCTGATGAGGCGCCGCAGACAGCCAGCCGAGGAGCCTCAGCAGTTTCTTTCTCCGAGTATTTGAGGTGGAAACCTCGTTCGATTTCTGCCGGGCCGACTGGTAGGAGTCGGATTCACCCGGTTTGACTTGTCCAAAACTTTTGAATGCCCCGGCGGGATCTTTGTGGCGTACCAGCTAAGCTTCCGGGCCGCCACCCGTTTCGGGCCCGCCATGTGGCAACCAGCGGCCGGGCCAGCCTGCCCACCCATACACGGGACGGGACATGCCTACAGGCAGGGCCGGCCACTACCGTGCCTCGGCACGCGATCGGATCCGCTGCGGCCGGGGGGGACGGTTGAGGTTCCCACGGAGTTACCGCACGTAGTAACTTTGCGCGATAAACGTGGCGGCGTGGGGTAGTGGGCGCAGTAGATCCCACAACCACCCCCTCGGCTTCGCAGCCCATGAGGCTATAAGTAGGGGGAGGAGGGGGAGCGGCGGAGCACGCGCGTCCCTCCTCCTCATTGCTTCTTCTCCTTCTTCTCTCTAGCCGCTGCACCTCAAGCTACGTCGAGCACTGTGGTGGTCCGCTCACAATGAGCTCTTCCTCCGTCGTCACGCCCCCTACGGCGCACTCCGGCACCTGGGACGGTTCGTAGGTCCACGATGATAACGTCGATTTCCTCCACAAGACATGTCGGTTTCCCGGCGAGGACCTCGTGCGGATCCGCCTCGCGCGGAGGGGGGAAATTTCGCCGGCACTGCAGGAGGGCGAGCGGGTCATCTTCCGCTCGCACTGCCTACGCGGCATGGGCTTACCGGCAAGCAGCTTCTTCCGCTCTTTTCTTGAGTTCTACGGACTCCAGTCGCACCACCTTACCCCAACACGGTGGTGCTACTGTCTGCCTTCATCACCTTGTGCGAAGGCTTCCTCGGCGTTCTCCCCACTATCGAGCTCTGGGGGGAGTTATTCTACTCCAAGCTCGGCACCCAAGCCGCGGGCGTGCCAGCTCAGTGCGGCACGTTCATCGCCGTGCGGAGGTCGGGGGCCGACAACCCGTTTCCCTCCATCCAGCTGATAAAGTCGGTGAAGATGTGGCAGCGGTCGTACTTCTATGTGAAGAACATCTCCGCGGAGGGTGATTGGGTCAATCTGCCGGCCTACGTAGCCGGCCCGCCGGCGGGGAGGCAGCCCAACTGGTCGCATCGGGCCAGGACGTTGACGCCCACAGGAGCCGGCGCCATTGCATGACTCCGAGTGCTGACACAGTCGGAGGGCCTGACCGGGCCGGATTTGCAGGCCGCCTTCGTGGCGCGCCAAGTGCTCCCACTCCAAAGTCGCCCCCACATGATCTGCCAGATGAGCGGGCACCGGGACCCGAGTCGGATGTGCACCAAGGAAATGCCTCACGAGGAGGTAGCCTATATGGTGAATTATCTTGCGAGCTGCGACCTCAAAGAAGAGTGGCAGTTTGGCAAGGAGCCGTATTCACATGCCGCCCCTCCGCCTCTGGTGAGTCATTTTCCTTTTCTCTTTTTCTTCGACTCTCCTGACTTCTTTGCTGCCGAGTCCGTCTTGTCCGATCTGACCAGTTGGCTTTGGTCAGAACCCCCTCCTCCAGCCAGCAGCCGGCACCGTGGGGCCGGACCGCGAATTCCTCCCCGACCGAGCAGAGAGCGACGTTGACGACCCCGACTTGGGGGTGGCAGCCCTGGAGGATGACGCCGAGGAAGGAAGCGGCGCAGCGGGTGGCCTGAGACTTGGGGCCAGTCTCAAGGATTGGCCCGACGATGATGAGGAGGTCGCCCCGCGCCACCAGCCAGGAGCTGGCCAGTCGGACGCGAGCTCATCCGCCGCGCCGGACGCTCAAGGCAGTGCCAAGAAGCTTAGGGCCGGGACGAGCCTGTTCGGCAGCCGGCCGAAGAAGCCCAAGGGCTCAGTTGCTGCGACCAAGCGGGACGAAGCGGCCGCAAAGGCCAACCGCTTCCGCAAGGTGGTGAAGATGCCGCAGCTGATTTCGGCGAAAGTGCTACCTCCCTTTGCACCTTCACATTTCTTCGTTGACTATGTCTGAAATTCCTTTGCTTTATTTTCTCGACTTTAGGGCCCCGCTCTCTTTTGAGAAGTTGGCCGCTGGCTCCGTCGTAAAGTCGGCGGAGACCTCCTCCACCACCCGGCGGATTGATCCGGCCGCCGACCTCCGGGAGGTGACGGAGCAGAACGTGCGGGAGGCACGCGAGGAGCGGGAAGCCGCTCGCCTGAAGAAGGCGGAAGCGGATAAGGCGGAGGCCGCCGCCCTGAAGAAGCTGGCGGAAGCCGAGGCCGCTGACGCAGAGAAGAAACGCGCTGAAGAAGCCGCACACCGCCAGTCGACGGTGTTCGTCGTCCCCCTGAACTCTGCGCCGCCACCACCGGAGTTCACGGCGCAGACTGGGGAAGTCGGCGACGAGAACCCGGTCATGGAGAGGGACGCCGACGACACCGCCACGCCAGTTGTAATTGTGCCGCCACCACCGCCCTCTGGAAGCGCGCCAGGCGGGCAGCCGGCGGACCCGCCGGTGCCGCCAACTGAAGGCGTGGTGGCGACGGGCCTGGCTCTCTAGGTCGGCACGCCGATGTGCCGCCGTCTTGCGAAGGATGCCTCGGCGCCGCGCCCTCTGGTGACCGGTGCCACGAGCTCCACGATCCCGGACACCGAGGTGACGAGCGCCGCGCTCACTGGGTGGGTGCGGGGAGGCGGGAGGGGCCCGTTGAATCGGGCGCTTTTGGACGTCCAAGCCAAGCTCCAAGCCGAGGGCGACGCCATCAAGGAATGCACCAAGGCGTATCTGGCGTCGCGAACAGCCATCCGGGTATGCGTCCTTCCTTTTTTGTTTTTGTTTCTTGTTTTTCTTTGTGGGGGCGCGCCAGCGCACCCACTGGGTGTAGTCCCCGAGTTTCGGGTCGGCTGCTGAGCAGGCGGCTCGGAACTCTAATCGGTGAGTTCCGAGTACCAACACTTTGTCTGGCATTTTGATGCAGGATTACCACAATCTTCGCGTGACCGCCTTCAACGCCAATGTTGAGGAGCTGGCCAAGCGGACCGCTGACTTGTCGGACAGCCGAGGTGAGTCCTCTTCCTTCTCTGCGGGGGCGCGCTGGCGCACCCGCGGGCTGTAGTCCCGAGATTCGGGCCGACTGCTCAGCAGTCAGGCCGGATCTCCCCGGCGACCTTTCTTCCTTGTTGACGACTGACACCCCTCCTTCTTCTTCTTCAAAGGCCAACGCCGCCCTGCAGCAGTAGCTGGGCGAGGCCAACGCCGTGCTGCGTGTCAAGGAGGAGGAGTGCGGTCGACTGATGAAGGAGCGCGACCGGCTGGTTACGCAGCTGGCGGAGCAGAAAGAGCTGCTCCAGAAGGCCCAGAAGGAGGCGGAGGACAAGGGGACCGCCCTCCTTGCCGAATTCGCGTCCGAGCGCTCCTCCTGCACCGACACGAAGACGACGCTGGTCTCCGGTTTCCACGCGATCGAAGATCTCGTCGATGGTGAGCTTCCCCTCATTTTCCTTTTCTAAGCTGCTGACTGCTAGTTGAGTCGGCCTCTAATCTTTAACCTTGTTCTTCGTTCTTCTTCCTTGGCAGACTTCTTCCCCGGCCATTTGGATGCCGCCAATCAAGCCATCGAGGCTGATCATGAAGGGCGGAGGGCAGACGGCGCCCAGATCGCCGCCAACGCCCCCCGAATTCTTGGCGAGCAGATCCTGAGCATCGAGGCCCGCCTTCGGCCGGTGCATTGGATGCTGCGCCGGCTTCAACGTGTCGGCACCCAGGCGATTGCCGCCCTGTGGCCGGATATGCAGGCACCACGCACCCCCAGTCAGACTGCCGACTGGCTGGAGGTAGCAGCCGGCCGCCTTGAGGCATGGAAGGGTTCTTCGGCCCGGGCTGGGGCACGCCGGGCCTTAGAGTTCGCCAAGGCGTGGTATCCTGGGCTGAGTCTAGCCCAGCTAGCCACGTTCCGGCTGGAAGCTCAGGCAGAACTGGCGGTCGTGGAAGACAATCTCATCAAGCGCACCGCGTCGATCGCCAAGTACACCGACACCAACGTCTTCGTCCCAGAGCGGGCTGAGAGTGGCGAGGAGGCGCCGCCGGAGTGGTTCAGGCTGAACCCAGATGACGGCGAGGACTCGGCGGAGGTGATTGACTCCAGTGGCGAAGAAGAAGGCGAGGAGGAGGAAGGAGACAAGGAGGAGGCGCCAGAGGCCAGGGCAGACAGCCAGCCCTAGCTCGACCGCGCCTCTAGCAACGAGCCGCGCCCAACCGAGCCAGCTGCTGCCAGAGGTGACCAAGCGGAGACCAACCAGCCGGCCGCCCCGGTAACTGGCACCGCCGACCCCTCCGGTCCTCCGAGTCCGTCCGCGGTTTCCTAGGCTGCCACTTTATCTTTGTTTTTACCTGCTTAATAGTCTCAATGAACTTGTTATTTTGCACAATTCAACCCACGGGGTGTATCTTGAACTTCTGTTTGAGGATTCGGCCAAGGGCCTTTTCTATGTAAATATTTATCCGCGTTCTATCTCTTCTTGCTTATTGCTCTTTGGCCTTTTCCTTTGCCACCTTCCCTTGGTTGCCGTCTTGCCAGTCGGACAGCCGCTCTGCGGACTGCTGCTGGATCAAGTACTTGGCTTCTTTGGGAAGGCAAGTACTTAGCCATTTCGAGTTTTTAGCAAGTTAATTTAGAAAACGGCGAGCCGGCTCCTCGAGAGTCAGTTGTAAAAGGCTGGAAGCCGGCTTAAACTATGTGCACGCTTTGAGTCCTTAGCCATTTTTCATATGGACACCCATTCTACCTTACTCCTGCTCACCAGACAGTCGCTCTGCGATCTGCGGCTTCTAACAGGAGACGGCTTAAGTGCCACACACTACTTGTCCGGCTGCAGGAAGTCATTTCATAGTTCAAGATGGCAAGTCCCCGGGCCAACTAGTCAAACCCGGTGCCAAGCGGTATAACAAAGAATAATATACTCATAGGCATAACTCTTATCATATCGATAAAAGAGGGCAGTCCCCGAGCTCTTCTCGAGGGGCCCGAGGTCTTCGTACTTTAATACAAAAGGTAGCATGGTACATACTACATTAACTATAAAATCTTCGGAGGAGGTTTGCATTCCACGGCTGCTCCGTCTCTTTGCCAGAGTCGTCCCTCTTGCATTCTTGGGGCTTCTGAGCATCGATCAGGTAGTAGGAGTCGTTTCCCAACACTTTGCTGATGATGAAAGGGCCTTCCCAAGGTGCTGAGAGCTTGTGCTGGCCGGCTGTTCGCTGAATCAGACGGAGCACAAGGTCTCCTTCTTGGAAAGATCGCGGCTTGACCTTCTGGTTGAAGTATCAGCGTAGGCTCTGCTGGTAGATGCTGGATCGGCTGAGTGCCAACAGCCGGCCCTCTTCCAGCAGATCGACACCGTCTTGACGTGCTTCTTCTGCTTCCTCTTCGGTGTACATGGTGATTTGAGGGGAGCCGAACTCTATGTCCGTTGGGATGATGGCTTCGGCACCGTAGACGAGGAAGAAGGGCGTGAAGCCGGTTGACTTGTTTGGAGTTATGCGCAGGCTCCAGAGGACGGCTGGCAACTTGTCAAGCCAGCAGCCTGCCGAGCGCTCCAGAGGCTTGACCAGCCGAGGCTTGATGCCGGACAGGATTAGGCCGTTTGCTCGCTCTACCTGGCCGTTGGACTGCGGATGGGCAACGGACGCTAAGTCCAATCGGATGCCCTGCGTCGCGCAGAAACGGGCCAAGGCACGTTTGGCAAAGTTTGTGCCGTTGTCGGTGATGATGTTGTGCGGTATGTCGTACCGAGTTATGATGTCGGAGATGAAGGTCACAGCAGTCGGGCCATTCAAATTCTTGATTGGTTTTGCTTCTATCCACTTGGTGAACTTGTCCACTGCGACAAGTAAGTGAGTCAAACCACCTCGTGCCGTCTTGAATGGTCCTACCATGTCCAGGCCCCAAACAGCAAAGGGCCGGGCAATGGGAATAGTCTTGAGTGCAGAAGCCGGCTGATGAGGCTTGGAACGGAACTTCTGGCACCCCTTGAATTTTTGTACCAACGCCTTAGCGTCTTCAAGAGCAGTCGGCCAGAAGAAACCATGGCGGAAGGCTTTGGCGATGAGTGCTCTTGAAGCCGCATGGTGGCCACACTCGCCTTGATGGATGTCCTTGAGAATTGCTTGGCCTTGCTCCGGCTCCATGCAGTGCTGGTAGACACCAGTGACACTACGCCTTACGAGCTCTCTGTTGACTATGGTGTATGCTGCCGCCCGGCGTTGTGAAGGAAATATGCCCTAGAGGCAATAATAAAGTTATTATTTATTTCCTTATATCATGATAAATGTTTATTATTCATGCTAGAATTGTATTAACCGGAAACATAATACATGTGTGAATACATAGACAAACAGAGTGTCACTAGTATGCCTCTACTTGACTAGCTCGTTAATCAAAGATGGTTATGTTTCCTAACCATGGACAAAGAGTTGTTATTTGATTAACGGGATCACATCATTAGTTGAATGATCTGATTGACATGACCCATTCCATTAGCTTAGCACCCGATCGTTTAGTATGTAGCTATTGCTTTCTTCATGACTTATACATGTTCCTATGACTATGAGATTATGCAACTCCCATTTGCCGGAGGAACACTTTGTGTGCTATCAAACATCACAACGTAAATGGGTGATTATAAAGGTGCTCTACAGGTGTCTCCAAAGGTACATGTTGGGTTGGCGTATTTCGAGATTAGGATTTGTCACTCCGATTGTCGGAGAGGTATCTATGGGCCCTCTCGGTAATACACATCACATAAGCCTTGCAAGCATTGCAACTAATGAGTTAGTTGTGAGATGATGTATTACGGAACGAGTAAAGAGACTAGCCGGTAACGAGATTGAACTAGGTATTGAGATACCGACGATCGAATCTCGGGCAAGTAACATACCGATGACAAAGGGAACAACGTATGTTGTTATGCGGTCTGACCGATAAAGATCTTCGTAGAATATGTAGGAGCCAATATGAGCATCCAGGTTCCGCTATTGGTTATTGACCGGAGACGTGTCTCGGTCATGTCTACATTGTTCTCGAACCGTAGGGTCCGCACGCTTAAGGTTTCGATGACAGTTATATTATGAGTTTATGAGTTTTGATGTACCGAAGGAGTTCGGAGTCCCGGATGAGATCGGGGACATGACGAGGAGTCTCGAAATGGTCGAGACGGAAAGATCGATATATTGGACGACTATATTCGGACATCGGAAAGGTTTCGAGTGATTCGGGTATTTTTCGGAGTACCGGGTAGTTACGGGAGAAGCAATGGGCCTTGATGGGCTTTAGTGGGAAGAGGAGAAAGGGCCAAGGGGCTGCTGCGCCCCCCTCCCCTCTAGTCCGAATTGGACTAGGGAAAATGGGGCCGGCCACCTTTCCTTCTCCTCCACTTCCTTCTCCCTTCCTCCCCTCTTAATGGACTCCTACTAGGACTTGGAGTCCTAGTAGGACTCCACATCCTGGCCGCACCAAGTGCCTTGGCCGGCCTCCTCCTCCTCCATCCTTTATATACTAAGGAAAGGGGCACCCCATGAACACAAGTTGATCTTCGTGATCATTCCTTAGCCGTGTGCGGTGCCCCCCTCCACCATATTCCACCTCGATCATATTGTAGCGGTGCTTAGGCGAAGCCCTACGACGGTAGAACATCAAGATCGTCACCACGCCGTCGTGCTGACGGAACTCCTCCCCGACGCTTTGCTGGATCGGAGCCCGGGGATCATCATCGAGCTGAACGTGTGCCAAGAACTCGGAGGTGCCGGAGTAACGGTTCTTGGATCAGTCGGATCGTGAAGACGTACGACTACATCAACCGCGTTGTCACAACGCTTCCGTTGTCGATCTACAAGGGTACATAGATCACACTCTCCCATCTTGTTGCTATACATCACCATGATCTTGCGTGTGCGTAGGAATTTTTTTGAAATTACTACGTTCCCCAACAGTGGCATCCGAGCCTAGGTTTTTATGGTTTGATGTTATATGCACGAGTAGAACACAAGTGAGTTGTGGGCGATATAAGTCATACTGCTTACCAGCATGTCATACTTTGGTTCGGCGGTATTGTTGGATGAAGCGGCCCAGACTGACATTACGCGTACGCTTATGCAAGACCGGTTCTCCCGACGTGCTTTGCACAAAGGTGGCTAGCGGGTGACAGTTTCTCCAACTTTAGTTGAACCGAGTGTGGCTACGCCCGGTCCTTGCGAAGGTTAAAACAGCACCAACTTGACAAACTATCATTGTGGTTTTGATGCGTAGGTAAGATTGGTTCTTGCTTAAGCCTGTAGCAGCCACGTAAAACTTGCAACAACAAAGTAGAGGATGTCTAACTTGTTTTTGCAGGGCATGTTGTGATGTGATATGGTCAAAACGTGATGAGATATAAGTTGTTGTATGAGATGATCATGTTTTGTTAAAGTTATCGGCAACTGGCAAAAGCCTTATGGTTGTCTCTATATTGCATAAGATGCAAGCGCCAAATAATTGCTTTACTTCATCGCTATGCGATAGCAATAGTTGCAAGAGCAATAGTTGGCGAGACGACCGTGTGACGACACATTGATATAGATCAAGATGATGGAGATCATGGTGTCATGCCGGTGATGATAGAGATCATGACAGTACTTTGGAGATGGAGATCAAAGGCGCAAGATGATGATGGCCATATCATGTCACATATTTTGATTGCATATGATGTTTATCTTTTATACATCTTATTTTGCTTAGTTTGACGGTAGCATTTTAAGATGATCTCTCACTAATTATCAAGAAGTGTTCTCCCTGAGTATGCACCATTGCGAAAGTTCTTCGTGCTGAGACACCACGTGATGATCGGGTGTGATAGGCTCTACGTTCAAATACAACGGGTGCAAAACAGTTGCACACGCGGAATACTCAGGTTATACTTAACGAGCCAAGCATATACAGATATGGCCTCGGAACACGGAGACCGAAAGGTCGAGCGTGAATCATATAGTAGATATGATCAACATAGTGATGTTCACCATTGAAAACTACTCCATCTCACGTGATGATCGGTTATGGTTTAGTTGATATGGATCACGTAATCACTTAGAAGATTAGAGGGATATCTATCTAAGTGGGAGTTCTTAAGTAATATGATTAATTGAACTTAAATTTATCATGAACTTAGTCCTGGTAGTATTTTGCAAATTATGTTGTAGATCAATAGCTTGCGTTGTTGCTTTCATATGTTTATTTTGATATGTTCCTAGAGAAAAATTGTGTTGAAAGATGTTAGTAGCAATGATGCGGATTGGATCCGTGACCTGAGGTTTATCCTCATTGCTGCACAGAAGAATTATGTCCTTGATGCACCGCTAGGTGACAGACCTATTGCAGGAGTAGATGCAGACATTATGAACGTTTGGCTAGCTCAATATGATGACTACTTGATAGTTTAGTGCACCATGCTTAATGGCTTAGAATCGGGACTTCAAAGACGTTTTGAACGTCATGGACCATATGAGATGTTCCAGCAGTTGAAGTTAATATTTCAAGCAAATACCCGAGTTGAGAAATATGAAGTCTCCAACAAGTTCTATAGCTAAAAGATGGAGGAGAATCGCTCAACTAGTGAGCATGTGCCCAGATTGTCTGAGTACTACAATCGCTTAAATCAAGTGGGAGTTAATCTTCTAGATAAGATAGTGATTGACAGAATTCTCTAGTCACCATCACCAAGTTAGTAGAACTTCGTGATGAACTATGATATGCAAGGGATAACGGAAACGATTCCCAAGCTCTTCGTAATGCGGAAATTGATGAAGGTAGAAATCGAGAAAAACATCAACTGTTGATGGTAGACAAGACCACTAGTTTCAAGAAAAGGGCAGAGGGAAGAAGGGGAACTTCAAAAATAACAGCAAGCAAGTTGTTTCTCAAGTGAAGAAGCCCAAGTCTAATCCTAAGCCTGAGACTAAGTGCTTCTACTGCAAAAGGGACTGGTCACTAGAAGCGGAACTACCCCAAGTGATTGGCAGATAAGAAGGATGGCAAAGTGAACATAAGTATATTTGATATACATGTTATTGATGTGTACTTTACTAGTGTTTATAGCAACCCCTCAGTATTTGATACTAGTTCAGTTGCTAAGATTAGTAACTCGAAACGGGAGTTGCAGAATAAACAGAGACTAGTTAAGGGTGAAGTGACGATGTGTGTTGGAAGTGGTTCCAAGATTGATATGATCATCATCGCACACTCCCTATAAATTCGGGATTAGTGTTGAACCTAAATAAGTGTTATTTGGTGTTTACGTTGAGCATGAATATGATTTGATCATGTTTATTGTAATACGGTTATTCATTTAAGTAACAGAATAAATTGTTATTCTGTTTACATGAATAAAACCTTATATGGTTACACACCCAATGAAAATAGTTCGTTGGATCTCGATCGTAGTGATACACATAATCATAATATTGAAACCAAAAGATGCAAAGTTAATAATGATAGTGCAACTTATTTTTAGCACTACCGTTTAGGTCATATTGGTGTAAAGCGCATGAAGAAACTCCATGCTGATGGGATTTTGGAATCACTTGATTATGAATCACTTGATGCTTGCGAACCATGCCTCATGGGCAAGATGACTAAGACTCCGTTCTCCGGAGCGAGCAACTGACTTATTGGAAATAATACATACTGATGTATGCGGTCCGATGAGTGTTAAGGCTCACGGCAAGTATCGTTATTTTCTGATCTTCACAGATGATTTGAGCAGATATGAGTATATCTACTTGATGAAACAAAGGTCTGAAACATTTAAAAAGTTCAAAGAATTTCAGAGTGAAGTGGAGAATCATCGTAACAAAAATGAAAGTTTCTACGATATGATCGCAGAAGTAAAATATTTGAGTTGCGAGTTTGGTCTTCAATTAAAACAATGTGGAATAGTTTCACAAACTCATGCCACCTGGAACACCATAGCATAATGGTGTGTCCGAATGTCATAACCGTACTTTATTGGATATAGTGCAATCTATGATGTCTCTTACCGATCTACCACTATCGTTTTGGGGTTATGCATTAGAGACAGCTGCATTCACGTTAAATAGGGCACCATCTAAGTCCGTTGAGACGACACAATCTGAACTGTGGTTTGGCAAGAAACCAAAGTTGTCGTTTCTTAAAGTTTGGGGTTGTGATGCTTATATGAAAAAGTTTCATCCTAATAAGCTCAAACCCAAATCGGAGAAATATGTCTTCATAGGATACCCAAAGGAGACCGTTGGGTACACCTTCTATCACAAATCCGAAGGCAAGACTTTTGTTGCTAAATTCGAAGTTTTTCTAGAGAAGGAGTTTCTCTCGAAAGAAGTGAGTGGGAGGAAAGTAGAACTTGATGAGGTAACTGTACCTGCACCCTTATTGGAAAGTAGTTCATCATAGAAATCTGTTCTTGTGACTACTACACCAATTAGTGAGGAAGCTAATGATGATGATCATGTAACTTCAGATCAAGTTACTACCAAATCTCGTAGGTAAACCAGAGTGAGATCCGCACCAGAGTGGTACGGTAATCCTGTTCTGGAAGTCATGTTACTAGACCATGACGAACTTGCGAACTATGAGGAAGCGATGATGAGCCCAGATTCCGCGAAATGGTTTGAGGCCATGAAATCTGAGATATGATCCATGTATGAGAACAAAGTATGGACTTTGATGGATTTGCCCGATGATCGGCAAGCCATAGAAAATAAATGGATCTTCAAGAGGAAGACGGACGCTGATAGTAGTGTTACTATCTACAAAGCTAGAATTGTCGCAAAAGGTTTTCGACAAGTTCAAGGTGTTGACTATGATGAGATTTTCTCACTCGTATCTATGCTTAAGTCTGTCCGAATCATGTTAGCAATTGCCGCATTTTATGAAATCTGGTAAATGGATAAACAAAACTGCATTCCTTAATGGATTTACTAAAGAAGAGTTGTATACGATGCAACTAGAAGGTTTTGTCGATCCTAAAGGTGTTAACTAAATATGCAAGCTCCAGCGATCCATCTATGGACTGGTGCAAGAATCTCGGAGTTGGAATATACGCTTTGATAAGTTGATCAAAGCATATAGTTTTATACAGACTTGCGGTGAAGCCTGTATTTACAAGAAAGTGAGTGGGAGCACTACATCATTTCTGATAAGTATATGTGTATAACATATTGTTGATCAGAAATAACGTAGAATTATTCTACAAAGCATAAAGGAGTGTTTGAAAGGAGTTTTTCAAAGAAAGACCTCGGTGAAGCTGCTTACATATTGAGCATCAAGATCTATAGAGATAGATCAAGACGCTTGATAAGTTTTTTCAATGAGTACATACCTTGACAAGATTTTGAAGTAGTTCAAAATGGAATAGTCAAAGAAAGAGTTCTTGCCTGTGTTGCAAGGTGTGAAATTGAGTAAGACTCAAAGCCTGACCACGGCAGAAGATAGAAATAGAATGAAAGTCATTCCCTATGCCTCAGCCATAGGTTCTATAAAGTATGCCATGCTGTGTACCAGATCTATTGTATACCCTACACTGTGTTAAGCAAGGGAGTACAATAGTGATCTAAGAGTAGATCACTGGACAGCGGTCAAAATTATCCTTAGTGGAATAAGGAAATATTTCTCAATTATGGAGGTGACAAAAAGGTTCGTCGTAAAAAGTTACGTCGATGCAAGCTTTGACACTGATCCAGATGACTCTAAGTCCCAATCTGGATACATGTTGAAAGTGGGAGCAATTAGCTAGAAGTAGCTCCATGCAGAGCATTGTTGACATAGAAATTTGCAAAATACATGCGGATCTGAATGTGGCAGACCCGTTGACTAAACTTCTCTCAGAAGCAAAACATGATCACTTTTTGGGTCTTAATCACATAGCGATGTGAACTAGATTATTGAATCTAGTAAACGCTTTGGGTGTTAGTCATATGGAGATGTAAACCAATCACATAAAGATGTGAACTATTGATGTTAAATCACATGGCGATGTGATCTAGATTATTGACTCTAGTGCAAGTGGGAGACTGAAGGAAATATGCCCTAGAGGCAATAATAAAGTTATTATTTATTTCCTTATATCACGATAAATGTTTATTATTCATGCTAGAATTGTATTAACCGGAAACATAATACATGTGTGAATACATAGACAAACAGAGTGTCACTAGTATGCCTCTACTTGACTAGCTCGTTAATCAAAGATGGTTATGTTTCCTAACCATGGACAAAAAGTTGTTATTTGATTAACGGGATCACATCATTAGTTGAATGATCTGATTACATGACCCATTCCATTAGCTTAGCACCCGATCGTTTAGTATGTTGCTATTGCTTTCTTCATGACTTATACATGTTCCTATGACTATGAGATTATGCAACTCCCGTTTGCCGGAGGAACACTTTGTGTGCTACCAAACGTCACAACGTAAATGGGTGATTATAAAGGTGCTCTACAGGTGTCTCCAAAGGTACATGTTGGGTTGGCGTATTTCGAGATTAGGATTTGTCACTCCGATTGTCGGAGAGGTATCTCTGGGCCCTCTCGGTAATGCACATCACATAAGCCTTGCAAGCATTGCAACTAATGAGTTAGTTGCGAGATGATGTATTACGGAACGAGTAAAGAGACTAGCCGGTAACGAGATTGAACTAGGTATTGAGATACCGACGATCGAATCTCGGGCAAGTAACATACCGATGACAAAGGGAACAACGTATGTTGTTATGCGGTCTGACCGATAAAGATCTTCGTAGAATATGTAGGAGCCAATATGAGCATCCAGGTTCCGCTATTGGTTATTGACCGGAGACGTGTCTCGGTCATGTCTACATTGTTCTCGAACCGTAGGGTCCGCACGCTTAAGGTTTTGATGACAGTTATATTATGAGTTTATGAGTTTTGATGTACCGAAGGAGTTCGGAGTCCCGGATGAGATCGGGGACATGACGAGGAGTCTCGAAATGGTCGAGACGAAAAGATCGATATATTGGACGACTATATTCGGACATCGGAAAGGTTCCGAGTGATTCGGGTATTTTTCGGAGTACCGGGTAGTTACGGGAGAAGCAATGGGCCTTGATGGGCTTTAGTGGGAAGAGGAGAAAGGGCCAAGGGGCTGCTGCGCCCCCCCTCCCCTCTAGTCCGAATTGGACTAGGGAAAAGGGGGCCGGCCACCTTTCCTTCTCCTCCACTTCCTTCTCCCTTCCTCCCCTCTTGATGGACTCCTACTAGGACTTGGAGTCCTAGTAGGACTCCACATCCTGGCCGCACCAAGTGCCTTGGCCGGCCTCCTCCTCCTCCATCCTTTATATACTGAGGCAAGGGGCACCCCATGAACACAAGTTGATCTTCGTGATCGTTCCTTAGCCGTGTGCGGTGCCCCCCTCCACCATATTCCACCTCGGTCATATTGTAGCGGTGCTTAGGCGAAGCCCTGCGACGGTAGAACATCAAGATCGTCACCACGCCGTCGTGCTGACGGAACTCCTCCCCGACGCTTTGCTGGATCGGAGCCCGGGGATCATCATCGAGCTGAACGTGTGCCAAGAACTCGGAGGTGCCAGAGTAACGGTGCTTGGATCGGTCGGATCGTGAAGACGTACGACTACATCAACCGCGTTGTCACAATGCTTCCGTTGTCGATCTACAAGGGTACGTAGATCACACTCTCCCATCTTGTTGCTATACATCACCATGATCTTGCGTGTGCGTAGGAAATTTTTTGAAATTACTACGTTCCCCAACACGTTGCACTTGCCGAGCTAAGATCTCATCAATTGGCAACTCTTTGTTCACCAGGAATTTGAGGATGGGCTGGGCCCATGAAGGTGCTGCAATTTCTGCAACTGACAAGACCGCGACTTGGACGAGGGCGGCTGGGCCGATAGGTGGCGGGTTGGAGTCGGCAGCCGCTTGTTGTGTCGATGAAGTCCCGGGGC
Source organism: Triticum urartu (assembly GCF_003073215.2). Lineage (NCBI taxonomy): Eukaryota > Viridiplantae > Streptophyta > Magnoliopsida > Poales > Poaceae > Triticum > Triticum urartu. The sequence goes on along the minus strand of NC_053024.1, from coordinate 195,293,692 downwards.
GGATTGGCGCGGTCCCCGGGCCGGGTTCTGAAGTCTCTAGGCCGACCGCCGCAGTCCCCGGGCCAGGTGCGACTGCCACGATCCCCGCGCCATCTGCCGGAATACTCGCGCCGTCTGCGGGGGCTCTTGAGTCAGATCCGACTACTTCAGGAGGAGCCGGTACGAAGATAGAGTCTGACTCCGGTGATGGCTTGACAGACGGCTTGAGGAGGCGCTGGAGGGCAACCCCGGACGGTATCTCTTGACGGGTGGAGCCAATTCGCGCCAGGGCGTCTGCTTGGTCGTTGTCGTTTCTTGGTACATGGAGAAACTCGCACCCCTCAAAATATCCACTGAGTTGCTGCACGAGTAAGCGGTAGCTCACCATGTTTGCGTCTTTGGCGTCCCAATCGCCTTACGACTGCTGGACCACCAAGTCGGAGTCACCATAGCACAGGATCCGGCGAATGCCGACCTCTTTGGCTAGCCGGAGCCCGTGAACGAGTGCCTCGTATTCAGCGATGTAGTTGGAGGCGGCAAAATGGATTTGCAGCACATATTTGAGCTTGTCACCTTTCGGAGAGGTGAGGACGATACCGGCTCCCAAGCCGGTGCGCATCTTGGAGCCGTCGAAATGCATTCGCCAATGGGTGGAGTCGGGCACTGGCGGCAGATACTGGGTTTCGGCCCAGTCGACGAGGAAGTCAGCCAGCACTTGTGATTTATTTGGCGGTACGAGGCTAGTAGTAGATGGTGTAGGGGGCCAAATCTATGGCCCATTTGGCCACTCGACCCGAAGCATCCCGGCTGCCGATGATCTCGGCTAGTGGAGCCGTGCAGACCACAGTGATTGGATGTTCTTGGAAGTAAGGCTTTAATTTCTTGGCGGCAAAGTGCACGCAGTAGCACATCTTCTGGTAGTGGGGGTAGTTTTTCTTGGAGGTCGACAGTACTTCACCTAAATAATATACCGGTCTCTGGACTAGTAGCGCCTTGCCTTCCTCCTTGCGCTCTACCACGATGACTGTGCTGACTACTCGGCTGGTGGCAGCGATGTAGAGGAGCATGGGTTCCTTAGGAGTCGGAGCCGCCAGGACAGGTGGAGTAGTTAACATCTTCTTTAGTTGGAGAAAAGCTTCGTCCGCCTTGTGGTTCCACTCGAAAAAAGTGGTCTTCTTCATGAGTTGGTACAGGGGGAGAGCCTTCTCGCCCAGCCGACTGATGAATCGGCTGATGGATGCCAAACAGCCGGTGAACTTTGTACGTCCAGCAGTCGGCTGGGTACCTCCATCCTCTCAATAGCCTTGATCTTCACAGGGTTGCACTCTATGCCGTGTTCGGAGACCAGGAAGCCAAGGAGCTGGCCGGCTGGTACTTCGAAGATGCATTCCTCCGGATTGAGCTTGATCTGAAATCGGCACAAGTTCTCAAAGGTCTCCTTGAGGTCTTCCAGCAGTGTTCCATGCTTCTCCGTCTTCACTACCACATCGTCCACGTAAACATGAGCATTTCTGCCGAGTTGCTTGAGGAGGCACTTCTGCATGCAAAGTTGGAAGGTGGCACCGGCATTCCTCAAGCCGAACGTCATGGTCAGGTAGCAGAAGGCTCCAAATGGTGTGATGAAGGCGGTCTTCAGCCTATCGGCCGGGTTCAACTTGATCTGGTGATACCCCGAATATGCATCCAAGAAACTCAACAGCTCGCATCCCGCTGTGGAGTCTATCACTTGGTCGATTCTTGGCAAAGCGAACGAGTCCTTGGGGCATGCTTTGTTGAGGCTAGTGTAGTTAATACACATTCGCCATTGCTTGTTCTTCTTCAGTACCAGGACCGGGTTGGCTAGCCATTCTGGAAAGAACACTTCCATGATGAAGTCGGCCGCTAGCAGTCGGGCTATCTCTTCTCCAACAACTCTTCTCTTTTGACAGGCGGCGCAAAGGCTGCCTGACTGGCTTGGCATCAGATCGGACGTGCAATTTGTGCTCGGCGAAATCCGTCGGGACACCTGGCATGCCTTTGGGGGACCATGCGAAGATGTCCCGATTCTCACAGAGGAAATCGACAAGATCGCCTTCCTATTTGCTGTCGAGGTTGGCGCCTACAACAGCATACCTCTCTGGGTGCTCCGAGTCCAAAGGTATCTTCTTTGTTTGTTTTGCCGGCTTGAACGAGACCTCAGCTTCCGACTCCCAAGGATCGGGCGACATCTCTGGCTGTTTGCTTGCCATCGCCACAACCCGGTCAAGTAGCCGCTTCGCAGCTGCGATCACGAGGGACTCGGCCAGCCGACTGCTCTCTGCTGCGCAGGCGGACGACTTCTTGTAGTCACCAGTTATGGTCAGAATCCCTTTGGAACTCGGCATCTTCATCTTGAGGTAGGCATAGTGGGGGACAGCCATGAACCTAGCCAGGGCAGGCTGTCCAAGTAGCGCGTGGTACGGGCTCTCCAGGTCCACCACTTCGAACCCAATTGACTCTCGGCGGAAATGATCTTTGTCTCCGAAGAGGACGTCAATCAAGATCTTGCCGATTGGTGAGCAGGAAAGGCCAGGAACTATGCCATGGAATAATGTCCGGCTGGACTGAAGCTGCCTCTGTGTGATTCCTAATTTCTCCATGGTATCCTTGTACAGGATTTTGATGTTGTTGCCGCCGTCTATCAGGACTCTGGAGAAGCGAGCAGCTCATTTGTCCGTGGCAAAGGTGGCGTCCAAAACCAAGGCGTAGGAGCCGGGTTTGGGCATTACTTCTGAGTGGTCAGCTCTGCTCCAGCTGATGGGCTTCTCAAACCAATGCATGAACTCCGGTGTGTCAGATGCTACTGCATTCACCTCCTGCTACTGCAGCCGCCTGCTGCGTTGATCATCGGCCACGCTGGTGAACACGACATAGGCTCCATGCTCTTCTTGGTACTCGTCTTGTATCGCGCCGACTGGTCTGACCGCCGGCTGCTGGGGTAGAGGAGGAGGCGGCTGCCCAGCAGGTGGGGGAGGCAAAAGGCTGTCTCCCTTGGCGATCCTGTTGAGCCAGTGGCACTTCCGAGTGGTGTGGTTGGACGGCTTCGCGCCACTGTGGAATTTGCAGGGTCCATCCAAAGTCTGCTCATATGAGAAAGCTGGTTGCCAATTGGGCTTGCCGCCCTTCTGGCGTTTGGGCGGAGGCTGCCCTTCCGGCTGCTGGTCTTCGACTGTCGCCACCTGCCGACTAGTGGAAGTCGGCTGTGGGGCTTTGCGCTTCTGGTCGTTCTGCTGTTGACGCCGACTGGTGTCTCCGACCGGGGTTCGAGGAGCCACCTTGCCTGTCGCACTAACTTGAATATCCATCTTCATGGAGGAGTCGGCTGTGGCGTATTTGTCTGCTATGATCAGCATCTCGTCGAGGGTTTCCGGCTCATCGCAGAGAAGCTTGTGCTCGAGGAGGGTGCCCTCTCAGCATCCTGCAGTGAAGTACTCAATAGCCTGCACCTCGTGCACGCCCTCGCAGGAGTTGCGGAGCTCGCCCCAGCGCGTGAGGTAGTCGCGAGTTGACTCATTGGGGCCCTGCACGCACAAGGAGAGCTGGCGAGGTTTGGGAGGCCACTTGTACGTGCTGGTGAAGTTGCGGACGAAGGCGTCGGTGAAGTCGACCCAACTGTTGATGTTGCGGGGCCTTAAGCTGTTCAGCCATGTTCGGGCCGTGCCCTGGAGCATGAGCGGAACGTACTTCACGGCAACACGCTTGTTGCTGTTTGCTATGCTGACGGCCGTGGAGTAGTCGACCAGCCAGTCTGCCGGCTTCACGGAGCCGGTGTATTTGGGTGTGTCTCTAGGGAGCGTGAACCCTTTGGGGAAGGGCTCGTCTCGGATGCGGGGGCCGAAACACGGCGGACCCAACTCATTTTCTTCTTCAAGCGCCAGGGATCGGTGGAGATGGTCGATCCGGTGGCGGGCGTCATTCTCTCCGACTCCCTCTCGGCGGCCAAGGCGGTCGCCGAGTGTTGGGTGATCAACAGGCGGCGGGGAGACTCGCCTTTCCCTACGAGGGGGAGGAGGCGGACAGTCGTACCGTCGTTCCACTGTTCTTGGGCGACCGTCTCAGTCGCGCTCTATGGTGAAGCGAGTCCGACTGCGGCTGGCAGCCGGCTCCTTGTCTTTTCTTCCGCGGACGCAACCAGTCGGCGTCTGAGACATCGCACCTTGCTCTCGGCGGGGAGGCAGGTTGTCATTCTGTCGGTGCAGCGCATCAGTGCGGCAGCTGGCCTCGTTCTGCTCCGCAGCTGCATCAAGGAGTCGCTGGACGCGCTCCATCATCAAGCGACGTTCTTCGCCCTCGAACTTGTCCAGCTCGTCTACCGCCGCCTGGGCGGCTCGAATGTTCTCCGTAGGCGTGGCGTAAACGGGGCGATTTGCCCCGAACAGGTCGGTGATGGCCACGCCGCGCTGCTGGACCATGCCAAGGCGGCTAGGCCCAGCTGGAGCCGGCGTGCCGCCCACAGCGCGGTCCATCTCACGCTGGTAGGCCTCTGATAGGCGTCTCATGCTGGCCAGCTTTTTGGCGCCTTCGACTAGCTGAAGGCGGCGTGCCTCCAGCGTCTCGCTGTCGGCGTCTTCAGGAATGGCCGCTGCTAGGTCTTGCAGCGCCGCGTTGAGCGGGTCATAATCACCCCCGCCAGAGTGCTCGCCATGATCAATGACAAGCACTTCTGTGACGGTGCTTCCACCGCTCTCCGCGCAAGGGAGCGGATCGTCGTAGACCACCATGTTGGTGGGGAACATGTCAAGCGACGCGGTGTTGGAGTCGACCAACATCGGATCAGTGGAGCCTACGGACTCCAAGTCCCCAGCTGGCCCGCTGGCGACGTGGAGTTGATCAAGGAAGCCCGCGAGGAGGCTCTCGGGGCCTCCTGTGCCTGCATTGGATGCGGGCTCGTTGGAGAGGCGGACCTCGCCGACAAGATCGGTGAGGCAACAGGCCGCGTAGGTGATTTCAGCGCCATGCAACGCATTGGCGCAGACTCCGTCTGGCGTGCCGGGCTGGCTGCACTCGCCAGGGAGGAAAAGGGTTCCCGTCCAGAACAGGTCTCCAGACGACGGTGCACCAGGCCCCACGGTGGGAGCCAAATGTAGGGGGTTGGGTGCGACATATGCCAATGGATGGCTTATCATGGTGGGGGCGAGTAGAACATCGCCGGTGCCTGGAAACGGGATGAGGCGTAGACATGAACGCCGGCGTACTTTACCCAGGTTCGGGGCTCTCCTAGGAGATAACACCCCTAGTCCTGCTCTGCGGGGTTTCCGCATGATCACTAAGGCAAAGTGAATACAAGGGCGCTCCTCGAGCTGTATGTTGAAGGTAGGAGAAGGCAGGGTCAGCTCCTCACCCAACGGCGTGGAGGCCTCACTACTGGAATCAGCAGATTTGTCTTCTGCCAACTCTTTGCCGTCAGCTAGCAGACGGCAAAGGAAGGCTTTGCCATCAGCCACCAGAAAGAGGACGGCAAAGAGGCAGCGGACAACAAAGGTAGGCTTTGTCATCAGCCATCTCTTTGTCGTCTGCTAGCGGACGGCAAAGAAGCTTTGTCGTCTGCTAGCTGATGGCAAAGAGGGTGGGTGGCGGTCTTATGAGGACAACCTAACGGCCAGTTTCTTTGCTGTCCGCCAGCAAACGGCAAAGAAACTGGACGTTTTAACACCCGTTTCCCCCGGGCCCACCCCACTAGGTACGATCTTTGTCGTCTGCTAGTAGACGCCAAAGAGCTGTGACCTACTAGCAGAAAAGGGGCCGCACCCGCGCCCCCACCCCTATCTCTCTCCCCTCTATCTCTCTCGACCTCCTGCCCTTCACCATCCGACACGCCGCCCCGCCCCATCGCCCCACCACCCCGGTGCCCTGCCCGCCGCCCCGCCCCATCACCCCACCGCCCCGCCTCGCCGCCCCGCCCCACCTCCCTGCCGCCACGCCGCCCTACACCGCCCTATCGCCCCAATGCCCCACCCCCGCCGCCCTGCCTCGGCTCACCGCCCCGCCCCCGCCGTCCCGGCGCCCGCCCCGCCCCATTGCCCGCCGCCTCCTCCACCACCGCCAGAGCCAAGGTGATTTTTTTGTTTTTTTCTAGTGTTGTTTGTGTTTAGGTTTAGGCTATAGTGGTAGGATTAGGTTAGTGCTAGATTTAGGTTTAGATAATTAGAAGAAGAAAAAGATTGAAAAAAAAGAAGAAGAAGAAGAGGAAAAAGGAAAAAAGGAAGAGGGTCACCGAGGGGATATGTGGTGGAGCCAGTGGGTCCCGTCGCTCCCGACGCCCATGCCGAGAACCCCCCCCCCCCCGGTCCGAGTGCTGACCCGTCGACCGTGCGTCGCCATACCTGAGGGCGCCCGGGGACGAGCAGATTAGGGGGTTCCTCGGTGTCGATGGAACCCTGAATAGCAAGTATCGTCGGTGCGAGATACATGTTGACATCGGTGTAGAACACTACATCCACGTCCCACAAGTGATGCCGGCGTCCGACGTCCCGCAGCAATAGTTCTCGGTGTCGATGGCAGTCGAACACCATTGCGAATTTGTCTTGCAACCTCTGTGATGACGATTAAAGGCCAAGTGTTGAAACTTGAAACACCCAAACTGACTCAAGTCAGTTTGGTTGTTTAAACTTTCAAAACTTGGCTTTAATCCTCATTGCAAAGGCTGCTAGACAAATTCGCCAAGGTGTTCAAGCGTCATCGGCCACCATAACTATTGTTGCGGGACGCCGGGCGCTGGTGTGACTTGTGGGATGTAGATCTAGTGTTCAACGCCGAGCGCCACATGTATCTCGCACCGATGACACTTTCTATTTAGGGTTCCATCGACGCCGAGGAACCCCCTAACCCGCTTGTCCTGTTGTGAATATTTAGTTAGGTTGACGGAAAAAAACAAAATTGCTATGTTACTCATCTTTTGATTTAAATGTGTAGTTTTTTCGTCGCTGCGAGGGTCTAGTGTTCGACGAGCACCGCCCCTGCGTTCGTGGGTGAGCACAAATGTCATCTCCTCCTCCCCCTTCATTTTCTCTATTCCGGTCTTCGTACCAATGAAACTTGCTACCTATAGGTGTCTTCAATTATCAGTATGCATGACCACTATGCTTCTCCCATTCGAAAGGGTTACATCTATAAATATGCATGCATTTTCATATTTATAACCGTGATTCTTTCAAATTGTCCAACGTTATCCATGGAAAGCCCGAGTATGTGTAGATTGGGTTCATTTTCCCATATGCTCTGCTCTGGATCCGATGCAGAATTTCGTTAGTGCCTCCCTCTTGTTCTCTGGGTACACATCCTCTTTGCTTATTGCTGAGACGTGTATCAAGGGAACAGCGGGGAGGTGCTGCTGAAATTTTGCGTCAGATCCGGAGCAGAGCATGGGAAAACAAACCCAATCTACACATACTCGGGTGGGATTAGGACCTATGTTTACCTATTAGCATCTAGGTTGCATGGACGTAATAAAAGTGACAAACTCCATCAAGTGATGAATATATATATGCTGATATATATACTGTCCAGTAGCTAGGAAAGATGAGTGATCGTGCGTGGATGTACACCGGTCACACTAGTCAGAAAGACATGACCATTGAATGGTTAGCAAAAATCAAGGGGTTTCTGAGAGCCGCATTGGCAAATGGCCAGAGGACAACATGGTGCCCCTGTGCAAGGTGCAAGAATTGGCACTAGAGGACAGAGGATGAAATGGGCAAACACCTGCAGAAGAGGGGTTTTACGCTAGATTATACGGTGTGGACATTTCATGGCGAGTCTGCCCAACGTGCCAGAGCTAAGGTGCTTCGTCGTCGCACCGACGAGCATGGTACCGGGATGCAAGACATGGAGCAAGACTTTGATGATGCTCGGGACTCGGATGATGAGATGGAGGAATCTGCAAAGGCCTTCAATGAAATGTTGGAGTCTTCAAAACGTCATCTCCACGAGCACACTGAGCTTTGTCAGCTGGATGCCATCTCACAAATAATGGCTCTGAAGGCTCAATTCAACTTGGGCAGAGAATGCTACGACGCAATGATGACAGTATTTGGATGTTTTCTACCCAAAGGCCATGTACTACCTGCAAACCTGTACCAGTCAGAAAAAAATCCTCCATGCTCTTATGATGTGCCTTATTTAGGCTTCAGTATGCAGACTTGAACTATTGCCCCATTTGCAAGTCATCCAGGTATGTTTTGGTAGACAACGGTATGAGTGAGAAGATGCAGACCAAAATCCCCGTTAATGTTCTTCGGTATATGCCAATCATACCAAGACTTCAACGTCTTTTCATGGTCCAAGAGATGGTCAAATAGATGACATGGCACAAAACGGGCAAAAGAACCCAACTAGATGCAGATGGGAAGCTGATGATGGTGCACACATCGAACGGTGAAGCATGGAAGAGCTTCGATGCATTACATGATGACAAAGCGGCAGATCTGAGGCATCCTCGAGTCAGCATCAGCACGGATGGGTTCAGTGTGTTTGGTCTGACAGCAACCCAATACATTTGTTGGCCCATATTTGTCTTTCCACTCAATCTCCCCCCCCCCCCGGACAGATTACGCAAAGAAAGAACATTTTCCTGACGTTGATAATTCCAGGGCCCAACTATCCGGGAAGAATATGAATGTGTACATGCAGCCGCTAAAGGACGAATTGCAAGAAGCCTGATATAATGGGTTTGAGACATATGGCGCCTTTAGCAAACGAAACTTCATAATGTGTGTCTGGTTCATGTACTTGATGCATGACTTGCCGGCATATGCACTATTCATTGGCTGGTGTGTGCATGGAAGGTTCACGTGCCCCACATGCAAGGGAGCTCTTGAGTTTCGATGGCTTCAGGCTGGTCGCAAGTTTTCTTGCTTCAACATGCATAGACAGTTCCTGGATCCTCGCCATAAGTTCAGGAAAGACAAGAAGAACTTCATCAGAGGTAGAGTTGTCAAAAACTCTGCACCACCTGTGTTGACAGGCCAAGAGACCCTGGATCAGTTAAACGCTCTCGAGCTAGATCCAGAGCATCCCGGGTATTTCAAGGGGTATAATTCGAAACACGCCTGGACTCACAAGACATGCTTGTGGGATCTGCCTTACTTCAAAGACCTCCTTTGCCCACACAACATCGACGTGATGCACACTGAGATGAATATCACTGAGGCACTTTTTGGTACATTGTTCGGCATAGATGGGAAGTCAAAGGATAATACTAAGGCTGGAGTCGATTTGGAGGCGCTATGTGATAGGCCATTACAAAACATGAAAGAACCGAAAGGAAAGCAGAACTGGACGAAGCCAAAGGCATGGTTCAATCTTGGAAGGCCAGCTATGAGGGAAATTATCTTATGGGTGCAACAGTAGTTAATGTTCCCCGATGGGTATGCAGCGAATCTAAAGAAGGGAGCAAGTCTTGATAAATTGAAGATATTTGGTCTCAAGAGTCTTGATTGGCACATACGGATTGAGCGGGTAATGCCGGTGATGTTGCATTGCTTCATCCCTAAGGATGAATGGCTAGTACTGGCAGCTATTTCTTCCGTGTTCTTTGTGCGAAAGAACTATCGCCCGGCCTGCTAGAAGAAATGAAAGAGTTGGCGTCAGAGTTGATCTGCAAGTTAGAGAAGATCTTTCCGCCGGTCTTCTTTAATCCAATGCAGCACTTGATTTTGCATATCCCAACCGAGGCAAGATTGGGGGGGTGTAAAAAACCGTTGGTGCTACACCACTGAGAGGATGCAGAAGACACTACGAGCAAAATGTAAAAACAAACGTAGAATTGAAGCATCAATGGCAGATTGATACGTCTCCAACGTATCTATAATTTTTTATTGTTCCATGATATTATATTATCTATTTTGGATGTTTAATCGGCTTTAATATGCTCTTTATATTATTTTTGGGACTAACCTATTAACCAGAGGCCCAGTGCCAGTTTCTGTTTTTTTGCCTATTTCAGAGTTTCGCCAGAAAAGGAATACCAAACAGAATCCAAATGGAATGAAACCTTCGCGATGATCTTTCTTGGACCGAAAGCAAACCAGAAGACTTGGATTTGAAGTCTGGAACGCCACGAGGCAGGAGGACGCGCCCAGCGGGGTAGGCGCACCCCCACCCTCGTGGGCCCCTCGTAGCTCCACCGACGTAGTCTTCGATAGGACTAGCTATCCCCCTCTTATTCCGGCATTCTGCAGTTCAGTCCACATATGCTACCCCTTTTCCATTTTATACCAATGCATGCATATGTAGTGTAGCTCCTTGCTTGCGAGTACTTTGGATGAGTACTCACGGTTGCTTTGCTCCCCCTTTTCCCCCTTTCTATACCCGATTCTTGCGACCAAGCATTGGAGTCCAGGAGCAAGACGCCACCGTTGACGATGACTCCTGCTACGTCTTGAGCTTGCGTTGGTTTTCCCCGAAGAGGAAGGGATGATGCAGCAGAGTAGCGTAAGTATTTCCCTCAGTTTTTGAGAACCAAGGTATCAATCCAGTAGGAGGCCACGCTCAAGTCCCTCGTACCTGCACAAAGCAATAGCTACTCGCAACGAACGCGATTAGGGGTTGTCAATCCCTTCACGGTCACTTACGAGAGTGAGATCTGATAGATATAATATTTTTGGTATTTTTGGTATAAAGATGCAAAGTAAAAAGTAAAAGCAAAATAAAAAACAAAGCAAGATTAAAGTGATGGAGATTGATACGATGAGAATAGACTCGGGGGCCATAGGTTTCACTAGTGGCTTCTCTCAAGAGCATAAGTATTCTATGGTGGGTGAACAAATTACTATTGAGCAATTGACAGAATTGAGCATAGTTATGAGAATATCTAGGCATGATCATGTATATAGGCATCACGTCCGTGACAAGTAGATCGAAACGATTCTGCATCTACTACTATTACTCCACTCATCGACCGCTATCCAGCATGCATCTAGAGTATTAAGTTAAAAACAGAGTAACGCCTTAAGCAAGATGACATGATGTAGAGAGATAAATTCATGCAATATGAAATAAACCCCATCTTGTTATCCTCGATGGCAACGATGCAATACGTGCCTTGCTGCCCCTTCTGTCACTGAGTAAGGACACCACAAGATCAAACCCAAAGCTAAGCACATCTCCCATGGCAAGAACTACCAATCTAGTTGGCCAAACCAAACGGATAATTCGAAGAGACTTGCAAAGATAACCAATCATACATAAAAGAATTCAGAGAAGATTCAAATATTATTCATAGATAGACTTGATCATAAACCCACAATTCATCGGTCTCAACAAACACACCGCAAAAAGAAGATTACATCAAATAGATCTCCATAGGAGAGGGGGAGAACTTTGTATTGAGATTCAAAGAGAGAGAAGAAGCCATCTAGCTACTAACTATGGACCCGAAGGTCTGAGGTAAACTACTCACACTTCATCGGAGGGGCTAGGATGATGTAGAAGCTCTCCGTGATGACGGCCCTCTTCCGGCGGAGCTCCAGAACAGGCCCCAAGATGGGATCTCATGGATACAGAAAGTTATGGTGGTGGAATTAGGTTTTTGGCTCCTGTTCTGATTGTTTGGGGGTACGTGTGTATATATAAGAGGAAGAAGTATGCCGGAGGAGCAACGAGGGGCCCACGAGGCAGGGGGCACGCCCTAGGGGGGAGCGCGCCCCCCACCCTCGTGACCGCCTCTTTTCTTCCTTGGAGCAGGGTCCAATTTTCCTGGATCACGTTCGGTGAGAAAATCACGTTCTTGAAGATTTTATTCCGTTTGGACTCCGTTTGATATTCCGTTTCTTCGAAACACTGAAATAGGCAAAAAAAACAATTCTGGGCTGGGCCTCCGGTTAATAGGTTAGTCCCAAAAATATTATAAAAGTGGAAAATAAAGCCCAATATAGTCCAAAACAGTAGATAATATAGCATGGAGCAATCAAAAATTATAGATACGTTGGAGACGTATCAGGCATCCCCAAGCTTAATTCCTGCTCGTCCTCGAGTAGGTAAATGATAAAAAGAGAATTTTTTATGCAGAGTGCTACTTGGCATAATTTCAATGCAAATCTTCTTAATTGTGGTATGAATATTCAGATTATAAAGATTCAAGACAAAAGTTTATATTGACATAAAAAAATACCTCAAGCATACTAACAAAGCAATTATGTCTTCTCAAAATAACATGGCCAAAGAAAGTTATCCCTACAAAATCATATAGTCTGGCTATGCTCCATCTTCACCACACAAAGTATTTAAATCATGCACAACCCCGATGACAAGCCAAGCGATTGTTTCATACTCTAACTTTTTCAAAACTTTTTCAATCTTCACGCAATACATGAGCGAGAGCCATGGATATAGCACTATAGGTGGAATAGAATGGTGGTTGTGGACAAGACCAAAAGGAGGGTAAGATAGTCTCACATCAACTAGGCGTATCAACAGGCTATGGAGATGCCCATCAATAGATATCAATGTGAGTGAGTAGGGATTGCCATGCAACGGATGCACTAGAGCTATAAATTTATGAAAGCTCAACAAAAGAAACTAGTGGGTGTGCATCCAACTTGCTTGCTCACGAAGACCTAGGGCAATTTGAGGAAGCCCATCATTGGAATATACAAGCCAAGTTCTATAATGTAAAATTCCCACTAGTATATGAAAGTGACAACATATGAGACTCTCTATATGAAGAACATGGTGCTACTTTGAAGCACAATATATGAGACTCGCTATATCATGGTGCTACTTTGAAGCACAAGTGTGGAAAAAAAAGGATAGTAGCATTGCCCCTTTTTATTTTTATTTTTTTGGGCCTTCTTTTTTTCTTTGGCCTTTCTTTTTTTATTGGGACAATGCTCTATTGAATGATGATCATCACACTTCTATTTATTTACAACTCAATGATTACAACTCGATTCTAAAACAAAGTATGACTCTATATGGATGCCTCCGGCGGTGTACCGGGATATGCAATGAATCAAGAGTGACAAGTATGAAGGAATTATGAACGGTGGCTTTGCCACAATTACTATGTCAACTACATGATCATGCTAAGCAATATGACAATGATGAATGTGTCATGATGAACTAGATGGTGGAAAGTTGCATGGCAATATATCTCGGAATGGCTATGGAAATGCCATAATAGGTAGGTATGGTGGCTGTTTTGAGGAAGGTATATGGTAGGTGTATGATACCGGCAAAAGGTGCGCGGTATTGGAGAGGCTAGCAAAGGTGGAAGGGTGAGAGTGCGTATAATCCATGGACTCAACATTAGTCATAAAGAACTCATATACTTATTGCAAAAATCTAGAAGTTATCAAAGCAAAGTACTACGCGCATGCTCCTAGGGGGATAGATTGGTAGGAAAAGACCATCACTCGTCCCCGACCGCCACTCATAAGGAAGACAATCAATAAATAAATTGAGCTCCAACTTCGTCACATAATGGTTCACCATACGTGCATGCTACGGGAATCACAAACTTTAACACAAGTATTCTTTAAATTCACAACTACTCATCTAGCATGACTTTAATATTATCACCTCCATATCTCAAAACAATTATCATGCTTCAATCTTTTCTTAGTATTCAACACACTCGAAAGAAAGTTTCACAAATCTTGAATACCAAGCATATTATTAAGCAAATTACCATGCTATTAAGAGACTCTCAAAATAATTTAAGTGAAGCATGAGAGATCAATAGTTTCTTTAAAACAAATCCACCACCGTGCTCTAAAAGATCTAAGTGAAGCACATTATAACGTTCAAAAGATATAAGTGAATCACATAGAGCAAAACTACTTAGCTCAAAAGATATAAGTGAAGCACATAGAGTAAAACTACTTAGCTCAAAAGATATAAGTGAAGCACATAGAGTATTCTATCAAATTTTAATTCATGTATGGCTCTCTCAAAAGGTGTGTACAGCAAGGATGATTGTGGAATACTAAGACACAAAGACACAAATAATACAAGACGCTCCAAGCAAAACACATATCATGTTGGTGAATAAAAATATAGCTCCAAGTAAATTACCGATGGAAGTGGACGAAAGAGGGGATGCCTTCCGGGGCATCCCCAAGCTTTGACTTCTTGGTGTCCTTGGATTATATTGGGGGTGCCATGGGCATTCCCAAGCTTAGGCTCTTTCCACTCCTTGTTCCATGATCCATCAAAAGAATTCACCCAAAACTTGAAAACTTCACAACATAAAACTCAAAATAGAAAACTCGTGAGCTCCGTTAGCGAAAGAAAACAAAAGACCACATCAAGGTACTGTAATGAATTCATTATTTATTTATATTGGTGTTAAACTTACTGTATTCCAACTTCTCTATGTATTATAAACTATTTTACTAGCCATAGATTCATCAAAATGAGCAAACAACACACGAAAAACAGAATCTGTCAAAAACAGAACTGTCTGTAGTAATCTGTAGTGCGCAAGATCTGGAACCCCAAAAATACTAAAATAAATTGCTGTACGTGAGGAATTTATCTATTAATCATCTTCAAAAAGAATTAACTAAATAGCACTCTTCAAATAAAAACGACAGCAGTTCTCGTGAGTGCTAAAGTTTCTGTTTTTTACAGCAAGTTCAACAAGACTTTCCCCAAGTCTTTCCAACGGTTCTACTTGGCACAAACACTAATTAAACACAAAAAACACAACCAAAACAGAGGATAAATAAATTATTTATTATTAAGCAGGAGCAAAAAGCAAGGAATAAAAATAAAATTGGGTTGCCTCCCAACAAGCGCTATCGTATAACGCCCCTAGCTAGGCATAAAAGCGAGGATAGATCTAGGTATTGGCATCTTTGGTAGGCAATACATAAGTGGCTCTCATGATAGTTTCATATGGTAATTTTATTTTCTTTCTAGGAAAGTGTTCCATGCACTTTTTAAATAGAAATTGAAATATAATGTTCCCTTCCTTCATATCAATAATCGCAACAATAAGGACAAGAAGGATAGGGCAAGAAGGATTGCAATCTATATCAAGAACAATGAAATCTACGGGCACATAATTCCTATTTGCAACAATAAGAACATCATTAATCCTTCCCATAGGCTTCTTAATAGTGGAATCCGCAAGATGCAAGTTTAGAGAGCAATCATCAAAATTACGGAAATCTAGCAAATCACACAAAGTCTTGGGAATAGTAGAGACACTAGCACCCAAATCACACAAAGCATAAAACTCATGATCTTTAATTTTAATTTTAATAGTTGGTTCCCACTCATCATAGAGTTTTCTAGGGATAGAAACTTTCAACTCAAGTTTTTCTTCATAAGATTGCATCAAGGCATCAACAATATGTTCGGTGAAGGCTTTATTTTGACTATAAGCATGTGGAGAATTTAGCACATATTGCAACAAGGAAATACAATCAATTAAAGAGCAACTTTCATAATTAAATTCCTTGAAATCCAATATAGTGGGTTTAGCAACATCTAGATTTTTATTTCTTTTAATCCCACTTTCATCAATTTCATCATTAAGATCTAAATACTCCGAATTTTTAGAACGCCTTCTAGGTAAAGGAAGATCATATTCAGTTTCATCAAGATTCATATTGCAAAATAAAGATTTGATAGGAGACACATCAATAACTTTTAGATCTTCATCTTGATTTTCATAGGTATTGGAGGAACACGCTTTAATAAAGGCATCTTTGGAAGCACGCATCCTAGCGGTTCTTTCCTTGCACTCATCAATGGAAATTCTCATGGCCTTGAGAGACTCATTGATATCATGCTTAGGAGGAATAGATCTATGATTTAAAGAATCAACCTCAAGAGAAATTCTATCAACGTTTCTAGCCAAATCATCAACTTTAAGCAATTTCTCCTCAAGCAAAGCATTAAAATTATTTTGTGAATTCATAAATTCTTTAACACTATTCTCAAATTCAGAGGGCATCTTATTATAATTTCCATAAGAGTTGTTGTAGGAATTCCCATAATTATTAGAAGGATTACTAGGATATGGCATAGGATTAAAATTCCCTCTATAAGCGTTGTTACCAAAATTATTCCTACCAACAAAATTCACATCCATAGATTCATTGCTATTCTCAATCAAAGTAGACAAAGGCATATCATTAGGATCAGAAGAAACACTCTTAGTAGCAAATAATTTCATAAGTTCATCCATCTTTCCACTCAAAACATTAATTTCTTCTATCGCATGCACTTTTTATTAGAAGATCTTTCAGTATGCCATTGAGAATAATTAACCATAATATTATCTAAGAGTTTAGTAGCATTTCCTAAAGTGATTTCCATAAAAGTGCCTCCCGCGGCCGAATCTAAAAGATTTCTAGAAGCAAAATTCAATCCGGCATAAAAATTTTGTATAATCATCCACAAATTCAAACCATGAGTAGGGCAATTACGTATCATTAATTTCATTCTCTCCCAAGCTTGTGCAACATGTTCATGATCAAGTTGTTTAAAGTTCATAATATCATTTCTAAGAGAGATGATCTTAGCGGGAGGAAAATACTGAAGGAAATATGCCCTAGAGGCAATAATAATGTTATTATTTTATTTCCTTATATCATGATAAATGTTTATTATTCATGCTAGAATTGTATTATCCGGAAACATAATACTGTTGGGGAACGTAGCATAAATTCAAAAAAATTCTACGTGTCACCAAGATCTATCTATGGAGTCATCTAGCAACGAGGGAGGAGTGGATCTACATACCCTTGTAGATCGCGCGCGGAAGCGTTCAAGAGAACGGGGTTGATGGAGTCGTACTCGTCGTGATCCAAATCACCGATGACCCTAGCGCCGAACGGACGGCACCTCCGCGTTCAACACACGTACGGTCAGCGTAACGTCTCCTTCTTTTTGATCCAGCAAGGGGGAAGGAGAGGTTGAGGAAGATGGCTCCAACAGGAGCACGACGGCGTGGTGGTGGTGGAGCTGCAGTACTCCGGCAGGGCTTCGCCAAGCACTATGGAGGAGGAGGAGGTGTTGGAGAGGGAGAGGGAGGCACCAAAGGCAAGGGTGAGAGGTCCTCCCTTCCCCCCACTATATATAGGGGGCCTAGGGGGGGCGCCGGCCCTAGGAGATCCAATCTCCTAGGGGGGAGGCGGCCAAGGGAGGAATCCCTCCTCCCCAAGGCACCTAGGAGGTGCCTTCCCCTTCTAGGACTCTTCCTTTAGGGTTTCCCCCACCCTAGGCGCATGGGCCCTAGGGGGAAGTGGCGCCCCAGCCCACTTTGGGCTGGATCCCTTCCCACTTCAGCCCATGGGGCCCTCCGGGATAGGTGGCCCCACCCGGTGGACCCCCAGGACCCTTCCGGTGGTCCCGGTACAATACCGGTGACCCCGAAACTTGTCCTGATGGCCGAAATAGCACTTCCTATATATAATTCTTTACCTCCGGACCATTCCGGAACTCCTCGTGACGTCCGGGATCTCATCCGGGACTCCGAACAACATTCGGGTTACTGCATATACATATCCCTACAACCCTAGCGTCACCGAACCTTAAGTGTGTAGACCCTACGGGTTCGGGAACCATGTAGACATGACCGAGACGTTCTTCGGTCAATAACCAACAGCAGGATCTGGATACCCATGTTGGCTCCCACATGTTCCACGATGATCTCATCAGATGAACCACGATGTCAAGGACTTAATCAATCCCGTATGCAATTCCCTTTGTCTATCGGTACGATACTTGCCCGAGATTCGATCGTTGGTATCCCGATACCTTGTTCAATCTCGTTACCGGCAAGTCTCTTTACTCGTTCCGTAACACATCATCCCGTGATCAACTCCTTGATCACATTGTGCACATTATGATGATGTCCTACCGAGTGGGCCCAGAGATACCTCTCCGTTTACACGGAGTGACAAATCCCAGTCTCGATTCGTGCCAACCCAAACAGACACTTTCGGAGATACCTGTAGTGTACCTTTATAGCCACCCAGTTACGTTGTGACGTTTGGCACACCCAAAGCACTCCTACGGTATCCGGGAGTTGCACAATCTCATGGTCTAAGGAAATGATACTTGACATTAGAAAAGCTTTAGCATACGAACTACATGATCTTGTGCTAGGCTTAGGATTGGGTCTTGTCCATCACATCATTCTCCTAATGATGTGATCCCGTTATCAACGACATCCAATGTCCATGGTCAGGAAACCGTGACCATCTATTGATCAACGAGCTAGTCAACTAGAGGCTTACTAGGGACATGGTGTTGTCTATGTATCCACACATGTATCTGAGTTTCCTATCAATACAATTCTAGAATGGATAATAAACGATTATCATGAACAAGGAAATATAATAATAATCAATTTATTATTGCCTCTAGGGCATATTTCCAACAGTCTCCCACTTGCACTAGAGTCAATAATCCAGTTCACATCGATATGTGATTAACACCCAAGGTCACATCCCCATGTGACTAACACCCAAAGAGTTTACTAGAGTCAATAATCTAGTTCACATTACCATGTGATTAACACTCGATGAGTTCTGGGTTTGATCATGTTATGCTTGTGAGAGATGTTATAGTCAACGGGTCTGAATCTTTCAGATCCGTATGTACTTCGCAAATTTCTTATGTCATCTTGTAGATGCAACTACTATGCTACATTTGGAGCTATTCCAAATAACTGTTCTACTATACGAATCCAGTTTACTACTCAGAATAATCTGGATTAGTGTCAAAGTTTGCATCGGCGTAACCCTTTACGACGAACTCTTTTACCACCTCCATAATCGAGAAAATTCCTTAGTCCACTAGTTACTAAGGATAACTTTGACCGCTGTCTTGTGATCCTTTCTTGGATCATTCTTGTACCCCTTGACTGACTCATGGCAAGGCACATTTCAGGTGCGGTACACAGCATAGCATACTGTAGGGCCTATGTCTTAAGCATAGGGGATGTCCTTTTTCTCTATTCTGCCATGGTCGAGCTTTAAGTCTTAACTTCATACCTTACAACTCAGGCAAGAACTCCTTCTTTGACTGGTCCATCTTGAACACCTTCAAGATCATGTCAAGGTATGTGCTCATTTGAAAGTACCATTAAGCGTTTTTGATCTATCCTTATAGATCTTGATGCTTAATGTTCAAGTAGCTCAATCCAGGTTTTCCATTGAAAAACACTTTCTAAATAACCCTATATGCTTTCCAGAAATTCTACGTCATTTCTGATCAACAATATGTCAACATATATTTATCAGAAATTCTATAGTGCTCCCACTCACTTCTTTGGAAATACAAGTTTCTCATAAACTTTGTATACACCCAAAATCTTTGATCATCATCAAAGCATACATTCCAACTTCGAGATGCTTACTCCAGTCCCTAGAAGGATTCCTGGAGCTTTGCATACTTATTAGCATCTTTCAGGATTGACAAAACCTTCCGGTTTGTATCACATACAACCTTTCCTCAAAAACGTCGAGGAAACAATGGTTTTTTTTGCATCCTATCTGCAAGATTTCACAAATAATGCAGTAATTGCTAATATAATTCCAACAGACTCTTAGCATCACTACGAGTGAGAAAGTATCATCGCAGTCAACTCCTTGAACTTGTCGGAAAACATCTTAACGACAAGTCGAGCATTCTTAATGGTGACATTTACCATCATTGTCCGTCTTCCTTTTAAAATCCATCTGCACTCAACAGCCTTACGACCATCGAGTTGTTCTGCCAAAGTCTACACTTTGTTTTCATACATGGATCCTCTCTCGGATTATATGGCCTCGAGCCATTTTGGAATCCAGGCCCACCATCGCTTCTCCATAGCTCGTAGGTTCATTGTTGTCTAGCAACATGACTTCCAAGACAGGATTACGTACCACTCTGAAGTAGTACGCATCCTTGTCATCCCATGAGGTTTGGTAGTGACTTGATCTGAAGTTTCATGATCACTATCATAAGCTTCCACTTCAATTGGTGTAGGTGCCACAGGAACAACTCCTGTGCCCTGCCACACACTAGTTGAAGAGACGGTTCAATAACCTCATCAAGTCTCCACCATCCTCCCACTCAATTCTTTCGAGAGAAACTTTTCCTCGAGAAAGGACCCGATTCTAGAAACAATCCCTTATTGCTTTCGGATCTAAGACAGGATGTATACCCAACTGTTTTGGGTGTCCTATGAAGATGCATTTATCCGCTTTGGGTTCGAGCTTATCAGCCTGAAACTTTTTCACATAAGCGTCGCAGCCCCAAACTTCTAAGAAATGACAGCTTAGGTTTCCCTAAACCATAGTTCATACGGTGTCATCTCATTGGAATTACGTGGTGCCCTATTTAAAGTGAATGTGGTTGTCTTTAATGCCTAACCCATAAACTATCGTGGTAATTCGATAAGAGACATCATGGTATGCATCATATCCAATAGGGTGCAGTTATGATGTTCGGACATCACACTACGGTGTTCCAGGCTGTATTAGTTGTGAAACAATTTCCACAATGTCTTAATTCTGTGCCAAACTCGTAATTCAGATATTCATCTCTATGATCATATCATAGATCTTTTATCCTCTTGTCACGACGATCTTTCAACTTCACCCTGAAATTACTTGAACCTTTCAATAATTCAGACTCGTGATTCATCAAGTAAATGTACTCAACATCTACTCAAACCATCTGTGAAGTAAGAACATAATGATGTCCACTACACGCCTCAGCACTCATTGGACTGCACACATCAAAATGTATTACTTCCAACAAGTTGCTTTCTAGTTCCATTTTACTGAAAAACGAGGCTTTCAGTCATCTTGCCCATGTGGTATGATTTGCATGTCTCAAGTGATTCAAAATCAAGTGAGTCCAAATGGTCCATTTGCATGGAGTTTCTTCATGCATATACACCAATAGACATGGTTCGCATGTCTCAAACCTTTCAAAAACGAGTGAGCCCAAAGATCCATCAACATGGAGCTTCTTCATGCGTTTTATACCGATATGACTTAAGTGGCAGTGCCACAAGTAGGTGG
Organism: Triticum urartu; assembly: GCF_003073215.2. Classification (NCBI taxonomy): domain Eukaryota; kingdom Viridiplantae; phylum Streptophyta; class Magnoliopsida; order Poales; family Poaceae; genus Triticum; species Triticum urartu. The sequence goes on along the minus strand of NC_053024.1, from coordinate 195,272,723 downwards.
TACTATCATTACTATCTTTTGGCATGAACATGTGTATCACTAAGATCGAGATTCAATAAACCATTCATTTCAGGTGTAAGACCATTTGAAGGTATTATTCAAATAAACAGAGTAACCATTATTCTCTTTAAATGAATAACCGTATTGCGATAGACATAATCCAATCATGTCTATGCTCAACGCAAACACCAAATAACAATTATTTAGGTTTTAATACCAATCTCGATGGTAGAGGGAGCGTGCGATGCTTGATCATATCAACCCTGGAAACACTTCCAACACATATCGTCAGCTCACCTTTAGCTAGTCTCCGTTTATTCCGTAGCCTTTTGTTTCGAGTTACTAACACTTAGCAACCGAACCGGTATCTAATACCCTAGTGCTACTAGGAGTACTAGTAAAGTACACATTAACATAATGTATATCCAATATACTTCTATCGACAGCCTTCTCATCTACCAAGTATCTAGGGTAATTCTGCTCCAGTGGTTGTTCCCCTTATTACAGAAGCACTTAGTCTCGGGTTTGGGTTCAACCTTGGGTTTCTTCACTAGAGCAGCAGCTGATTTGCCGTTTCATGAAGTATCCATTCTTTCCCTTACCCTTCTTGAAACTAGTGGTTTCACCAACCATCAACAATTAATTGATGCTCCTTCTTGATTTCTACTTTTGTGGTGTCAAACATCGCGAATATCTCAAGGATCATCATATATGTCCCTGATATATCATAGTTCATCACGAAGCTCTAGAAGCTTGGTGGTAATGACTTCGGAGAAACATCACTATCTCATTTGGAAGATCAACTCCCACTTGATTCAAATGATTATTGTACTCAGACAATCTGAGCACAAGCTCAACAATTGAGCTTTTCTCCCTTAGTTGCAGGCTAAGAAAATCGTCGGAGGTCTTATACCTCTTGACGTGGGCACGAGCCTGAAATCCCAATTTCAGCCCTCGAAACATCTCATATGTTTCGCGACGTTTCAAAACGTCTTCGGTGCCTCAACTCTAAACCGTTTAACTGAACTATCACGTAGTTATCAAAATGTGTATGTCAGATGTTCGCAACATCCACAGACAACGTTCGAGGTTCAGCACACTGAGCGGTGCATTAAGGACATAAGCCTTCTATGAAGCAATGAGGACAATCCTCAGTTTACGGACCTAGTCCGCATAATTGCTACTATCAACTTTCAACTAAATTTTCTCTAGGAACATAACTAAACAGTAGAACTGAAGCGCGAGCTACGACATAATTTGCGAAGACCTTTTGACTATGTTCAGGATAATTAAGTTCATCTTATGAACTCCCACTCAGATAGACATCCCTCTAGTCATCTAAGTGATTACATGATCCGAGTCAACTAGGCCGTGTCCGATCATCACGTGAGACGGACTAGTCAACATCGGTGAACATCTTCATGTTGATCGTATCTTCTATACGACTCATGCTCGACCTTTCGGTCTCTTGTGTTCCAAGGCCATGTCTGTACATGCTAGGCTCGTCAAGTCAACCTAAGTGTTTCGCGTGTGTAAATCTGTCTTACACCCGTTGTATGTGAACGTTAGAATCTATCACACCCGATCATCACGTGGTGCTTCGAAACAACGAACTGTCGCAACGGTGAACAGTTAGGGGGAACACTTTCTTGAAATTATTATGAGGGATCATCTTATTTACTACCGTCGTTCTAAGCAAATAAGATGTATAAACATGATAAACATCACATGCAATCAAATAGTGACATGATATGGCCATCATCACTTTGCTCCTTTTGATCTCCATCTTCGGGGCTCCATGATCATCATCGTCACCGGCATGACACCATGATCTCCATCATCATGATCTCCATCATTGTGTCTTCATGAAGTTGTCTCGCCAACTATTACTTCTACTTCTATGGCTACCGGTTAGCAATAAACTAATTACATGACGTTTATGTTGACACGCAGGTCATAAATAAATAAAGACAACTCCTATGGCTCCTGCCGGTTGTCATACTCATCGACATGCAAGTCGTGATTCCTATTACAAGAACATGATCAATCTCATACATCACATATCATTCATCACATTCTTCTTGGCCATATCACATCACATAGCATACCCTGCAAAAACAAGTTAGACATCCTCTAATTGTTGTTTGCATGTTTTACGTGGCTGCTATGGGTTTCTAGCAAGAACATTTCTTACCTACGCAAGAACCACAACGTGATATGCCAATTGCTATTTACCCTTCATAAGGACCCTTTTCATCGAATCCGATCCGACTAAAGTGGGAGAGACAGACACCCGCTAGCCACCTTATGCAACTAGTGCATGTCAGTCGGTGGAACCAGTCTCACGTAAGAGTACGTGTAAGGTCGGTCCGGGCCGCTTCATCCCACAATACCGTAGAAACAAGATTGGACTAGTAACGGTAAGCATATTGAACAAAATCAACGCCCACAACTACTTTGTGTTCTACTCGTGCATAGTAACTACGCATAGACCTAGCTCATGATGCCACTGTAGGGGAACGTAGCATAAATTCAAAATTTTCCTACGTGTCACCAAGATCTATCTATGGAGTCATCTAGCAACGAGGGAGGAGTGGATCTACATACCCTTGTAGATCGCGCGCGGAAGCGTTCAAGAGAACGGGGTTGATGGAGTCGTACTCGTCGTGATCCAAATCACCGATGATCCTAGCGCCGAACGGACGGCACCTCCGCGTTCAACACACGTACGGTTAGCGTAACGTCTCCTTCTTCTTGATCCAGCAAGGGGGAAGGAGAGGTTGAGGAAGATGGCTCCAACAGGAGCACGACGGCGTGGTGGTGGTGGAGCTGCAGTACTCCGGCAGGGCTTCGCCAAGCACTATGGAGGAGGAGGAGGTGTTGGAGAGGGAGAGGAAGGCACCAAAGGCAAGGGTGAGAGGTCCTCCCTTCCCCCCACTATATATAGGGGGCCTAGGGGGGGCGCCGGCCCTAGGAGATCCAATCTCCTAGGGGGGGCGCCGGCCAAGGGAGGAATCCCTCCTCCCCAAGGCACCTAGGAGGTGCCTTCCCCTTCTAGGACTCTTCCTTTAGGGTTTCCCCCACCCTAGGCGCATGGGCCCTAGGGGGAAGTGGCTCCCCAGCCCACTTTGGGCTGGATCCCTTCCCACTTCAGCCCATGGGGCCCTCTGGGATAGGTGGCCCCACCCGGTGGACCCCCCCGGACCCTTCCGGTGGTCCCGGTACAATACCGGTGACCCCGAAACTTGTCCCGATGGCCGAAATAGCACTTCCTATATATAATTCTTTACCTCCAGACCATTCCGGAACTCCTCGTGACGTCCGGGATCTCATCCGGGACTCCGAACAACATTCGGGTTACTGCATATACATATCCCTACAACCCTAGCGTCACCGAACCTTAAGTGTGTAGACCCTACGGGTTCGGGAACCATGTAGACATGACCGAGATGTTCTCCGGTCAATAACCAACAGCGGGATCTGGATACCCATGTTGGCTCCCACATGTTCCACGATGATCTCATCGTATGAACCACGATGTCAAGGACTTAATCAATCCCGTATGCAATTCCCTTTGTCTATCGATACGATACTTGCCCGAGATTCGATCGTTGGTATCCTGATACCTTGTTCAATCTCGTTACCAGCAAGTCTCTTTACTCGTTCCGTAACACATCATCCCGTGATCAACTCCATGATCACATTGTGCACATTATGATGATGTCCTACCGAGTGGGCCCAGAGATACCTCTCCGTTTACACGGAGTGACAAATCCCAGTCTCGATTCGTGCCAACCCAACAGACACTTTCGGAGATACCTGTAGTGTACCTTTATAGCCACCCAGTTACGTTGTGACGTTTGGCACACCCAAAGCACTCCTACGGTATCCGGGAGTTGCACAATCTCATGGTCTAAGGAAATGATACTTGACATTAGAAAAGCTTTAGCATACGAACTACATGATCTTGTGCTAGGCTTAGGATTGGGTCTTGTCCATCACATCATTCTCCTAATGATGTGATCCCGTTATCAACGACATCCAATGTCCATGGTCAGGAAACCGTGACCATCTATTGATCAACGAGCTAGTCAACTAGAGGCTTACTAGGGACATGGTGTTGTCTATGTATCCACACATGTATCTGAGTTTCCTATCAATACAACTCTAGCATGGATAATAAACGATTATCATGAACAAGGAAATGTAATAATAATCAATTTATTATTCCCTCTAGGGCATATTTCCAACAAATACTTGTGTGAATACATAGACAAACCAAACGTCACTAGTATGCCTCTACTTGACTAGCTCGTTGATCAAAGATGGTTATGTTTCCTAGCCATAGACATGTGTTGTCATTTGATTAATGGGATCATATCATTAGGAGAATGATGTGATTGACATGACCCATTCCATTAGCTTAGCACCCGATCGTTTAGTATGTTGCTATTGCTTTCTTCATGACTTATACATGTTCCTATGACTATGAGATTATGCAACTCCCGTTTACCGGAGGAACACTTTATGTGCTACCAAACGTCACAACGTAACTGGGTGATTATAAAGGAGCTCTACAGGTGTCTCCAAAGGTAAATGTTGGGTTGGCGTATTTCGAGATTAGGATTTGTCACTCCGATTGTCGGAGAGGTATCTCTGGGCCCTCTCGGTAATGCACATCACATAAGCCTTGCAAGCATTGCAACTAATGAGTTAGTTGCGAGATGATGTATTACGAAACGAGTAAAGAGACTTGCCGGTAACGAGATTGAACAAGGTATTGAGATACCGACGATCGAATCTCGGGCAAGTAACATACCGATGACAAAGGGAATAAAGTATGTTGTTATGCGGTCTGACCGATAAAGATCTTCGTAGAATATGTAGGAGCCAATATGAGCATCCAGGTTCCGCTATTGGTTATTGACCGGAGACGTGTCTCAGTCATGTCTACATTGTTCTCGAACCCGTAGGGTCCGCACGCTTAAGGTTTCGATGACAGTTATATTATGAGTTTATGCTTTTTGATGTACCAAAGTTTGTTCGGAGTCCCGGATGTGATCACGGACATGACGAGGAGTCTCGAAATGGTCGAGACATAAAGATTGATATATTGGAAGCCTATATTTGGATATCGGAAGTGTTCCGGGTGAAATCGGGATTTTACCGGAGTACTGGGAGGTTACCGGAACCCCCCGGGAGGTATATGGGCCTTAGTGGGCTTTAGTGGAAGAGAGGAGAGGTGGCCAGGGCTGGGCCGCGCGCCCCTCCCCCTAGTCCGAATAGGACAAGGAGAGGGGGGCAGCGCCCCCCTTCCTTCTCTCTCTCCTCTTTCCCCCTTCCCGAATCCTATTCCAACTAGGAAAGGGGGGAATCCTACTCCTGGTGGGAGTAGGGCTCCTCCTGGCGCGCCCTCCTCCTGGCCGGCCACACCCCCCCCCCCCTTGATCCTTTATATACGGGGGCAGGGGGCACCCCTAGACACACAAGTTGATCCACGTGATCATATTCTTAGCCGTGTGCGGTGCCCCCTTCCACCATAATCCTCGATAATATTGTAGCGGTGCTTAGGCGAAGCCCTGTGACGGTAGTACAACAAGATCGTCACCACGCCGTCGTGCTGACGGAACTCTTCCCCGAGACTTTGCTGGATCAGAGTCCGGGGATCGTCATCGAGCTGAACGTGTGCTAGAACTCGGAGGTGCCGTAGTTTCGGTGCTTGATCGGTCGGGCCGTGAAGACGTACGACTACATCAACCGCGTTGTGCTAACGCTTCCGCTGTCGGTCTACAAGGGTACGTAGATCACACTCTCCCCTCTCGTTGCTATCCATCACCATGATCTTGCGTGTGCGTAGGAAATTTTTTGAAATTACTACGTTCCCCAACAGTGGCATCCGAGCCTAGGTTTTATGTGTTGATGTTATATGCACGAGTAGAACACAAGTGAGTTGTGGGCGATATAAGTCATACTGCTTACCAGCATGTCATACTTTGGTTCGGCGGTATTGTTGGACGAAGCGGCCCGGACCGACATTACGCGTACGCTTACGCGAGACCGGTTCTCCCGACGTGCTTTGCACATAGGTGGCTTGCGGGTGACAGTTTCTCCAACTTTAGTTGAACCGAGTGTGGCTACGCCCGGTCCTTGCGAAGGTTAAAACAGCACCAACTTGACAAACTATCATTGTGGTTTTGATGTGTAGGTAAGATTGGTCCTTGCTTAAGCCCGTAGCAGCCACGTGAAACTTGCAACAACAAAGTAGAGGACATCTAACTTGTTTTTGCAGGGCATGTTGTGATGTGATATGGTCAAGACATGATGCTAAATTTTATTGTATGAGATGATCATGTTTTGTAACCGAGTTATCGGCAACTGGCAGGAGCCATATGGTTGTCACTTTATTGTATGCAATGCAATCGCGCTGTAATGCTTTACTTTATCACTAAGCGGTAGCGATAGTCGTGGAAGCATAAGATTGGCGAGACGACAACGATGCTACGATGGAGATCAAGGTGTCGCGCCGGTGACGATGGTGATCACGACGGTGCTTCGAAGATGGAGATCACAAGCACAAGATGATGATGGCCATATCATATCACTTATATTGATTGCATGTGATGTTTATCTTTTATGCATCTTATCTTGCTTTGATTGACGGTAGCATTATAAGATGATCTCTCACTAATTATCAAGAAGTGTTCTCCCTGAGTATGCACCGTTGCGAAAGTTCTTCGTGCTGAGACACCACATGATGATCGGGTGTGATAGGCTCTACGTTCAAATACAACGGGTGCAAAACAGTTGCACACGCGGAATACTCAGGTTATACTTGACGAGCCAAGCATATACAGATATTGCCTCAAAACACGGAGATCGAAAGGTCGAGCGTGAATCATATAGTAGATATGATCAACATAGTGATGTTCACCAATGAAACTACTCCATCTCGCGTGATGATCGGACATGGTTTAGTTGATTTGGATCACGTAATCACTTAGAGGATTAGAGGGATGTCTATCTAAGTGGGAGTCCTTTAAGTAATATGATTAATTGAACCTAAATTTATCATGAAACTTAGTACCTGATAGTATCTTGCTTGTTTATGCTTGATTGTAGATAGATGGCCCGTGCTGTTGTTCCGTTGAATTTTAATGCGTTCCTTGAGAAAGCAAAGTTGAAAGATGATGGTAGCAATTACACGGACTGGGTCCGTAACTTGAGGATTATCCTCATTGCTGCACAGAAGAATTACGTCCTGGAAGCACCGCCGGGTGCCAGGCCTGCTGCTGGAGCAACACCAGATGTTATGAACGTCTGGCAGCGCAAAGCTGATGACTACTTGATAGTTCAGTGTGCCATGCTTTACGGCTTAGAATCAGGACTTCAACAACGTTTTGAACGTCATGGAGCATATGAGATGTTCCGGGAGTTGAAGTTAATATTTCAAGCAAATGCCCGAATTGAGAGATATGAAGTCTCCAATAAGTTCTATAGCTGCAAGATGGAGGAGAACAGTTCTGTCAGTGAGCATATACTCAAAATGTCTGGGTATAATAATCACTTGATTCAATTGGGAGTTAATCTTCCAGATGATTGCGTCATTGACAGAATTCTCCAATCACTGCCACCAAGCTACAAGAGCTTCGTGATGAACTATAATATGCAAGGGATGAATAAGACTATTCCCGAGCTCTTCGCAATGCTGAAAGCTGCGGAGGTAGAAATCAAGAAGGAGCATCAAGTGTTGATGGTCAACAAGACCACTAGTTTCAAGAAAAAGGGCAAAGGGAAGAAGAAGGGGAACTTCAAAAAGAACAGCAAGCAAGTTGCTACTCAAGAGAAGAAACCCAAACCTGGACCTAAGCCTAAAACTGAGTGCTTCTACTGCAAGCAGACTGGTCACTGGAAGCGGAACTGCCCCAAGTATTTGGCGGATAAGAAGGATGGCAAGGTGAACAAAGGTATATGTGATATACATGTTATTGATGTGTACCTTACTAATGCTCGCAGTAGCACCTGGGTATTTGATACTGGTTCTGTTGCTAATATTTGCAACACGAAACAGGGACTACGGATTAAGCGAAGATTGGCTAAGGACGAGGTGACGATGCGCGTGGGAAATGGTTCCAAAGTCGATGTGATCGCAGTCGGCACGCTACCTCTACATCTACCTTCGGGATTAGTATTAGACCTAAATAATTGTTATTTGGTGCCAGCGTTAAGCATGAACATTATATCTGGATCTTGTTTGATGCGAGACGGTTATTCATTTAAATCTGAGAATAATGGTTGTTCTATTTATATGAGTAATATCTTTTATGGTCATGCACCCTTAAAGAGTGGTCTATTCTTATTAAATCTCGATAGTAGTGACACACATATTCATAGTGTTGAAGCCAAAAGATGCAGAGTTGATAATGATAGTGCAACTTATTTGTGGCACTGCCATTTAGGTCATATCGGTATAAAGTGCATGAAGAAACTCCATACTGATGGGCTTTTGGAACCACTTGATTATGAATCACTTGGTACTTGCAAACCGTGCCTTATGGGTAAGATGACAAAAACACCGTTCTCCGGTACTATGGAGAGAGCAACAGATTTATTGGAAATCATACATACAAATGTATGTGGTCCGATGAATGTTGAGGCTCGTGGCGGATATCGTTATTTTCTCACCTTCACAGATGACTTAAGCAGATATGGGTATATCTACTTAATGAAACATAAGTCTGAAATGTTTGAAAAGTTCAAAGAATTTCAGAGTGAAGTTGAAAATCATCGTAACAAGAAAATAAAATTCCTACGATCTGATCGTGGAGGAGAATATTTGAGTTGCGAGTTTGGTGTACATTTGAAACAATGTGGAATAGTTTCGCAACTCATGCCACCCGGAACACCACAGCGTAATGGTGTGTCCAAACGTCGTAATCGTACTTTACTAGATATTGTGCGATCTATGATGTCTTTTACTGATTTACCACTATCGTTTTGGGGATATGCTCTAGAGACGGTCGCATTCACGTTAAATAGGGCACCATCAAAATCCGTTGAGACGACGCCTTATGAACTGTGGTTTGGCAAGAAACCAAAGTTGTCGTTTCTGAAAGTTTGGGGCTGCGATGCTTATGTGAAAAAGCTTCAACCTGATAAGCTCGAACCCAAATCGGATAAATGTGTCTTCATAGGATATCCAAAGGAAACCATTGGATACACCTTCTATCACAGATCCGAAGGCAAGACTTTTGTTGCTAAATTCGGAAACTTTCTGGAGAAGGAGTTTCTCTTGAAAGAAGTGAGTGGGAGGAAAGTAGAACTTGACGAGGTAACTGTACCTGCTCCCTTATTGGAAAGTAGTACATCACAGAAACCTGTTTCTGTGACACGTACACCAATTAGTGAGGAAGCTAATGATAATGATCATGAAACTTCAGAACAAGATACTACTGAACCTCATAGATCAACCAGAGTAAGATTCGCGCCAGAGTGGTACGGTAATCCTGTTCTGGAAGTCATGCTACTAGATCATGATGAACCTACGAACTATGAAGAAGCGATGGTGAGCCCAGATTCCGCAAAATGGCTTGAAGCCATGAAATCTGAGATGGGATCCATGTATGAGAACAAAGTATGGACTTTGATTGACTTGCCCAATGATCGGCAAGCAATTGAGAATAAATGGATCTTCAAGAAGAAGACTGACGCTGACGGTAATGTTACTGTCTACAAAGCTCGACTTGTCGCAAAAGGTTTTCGGCAAGTTCAAGGGATTGACTACGATGAGACCTTCTCACCCGTAGCGATGCTTAAGTCTGTCTGAATCATGTTAGCAATTGCCGCATTTTATGATTATGAAATTTGGCAAATGGATGTCAAAACTGCATTCCTGAATGGATTTCTGCAAGAGGAGTTGTATATGATGCAGCCGGAAGTTTTTGTCGATCCAAAGGGAGCTAACAAAGTGTGCAAGCTCCAGCGATCCATTTATGGACTGGTGCAAGCCTCTCGGAGTTGGAATAAACGCTTTGATAGTGTGATCAAAGCATTTGGTTTTTTACAGACTTTTGGAGAAGCCTGTATTTACAAGAAAGTGAGTGGGAGCTCTGTAGCATTTCTGATATTATATGTAGATGACATATTGGTAATCGGAAATGATATAGAATTTCTAGATAGCATAAAAGGATACTTGAATAAGAGTTTTTCAATGAAAGACCTCGGTGAAGCTGCTTACATATTGGGTATTAAGATCTATAGAGATAGATCAAGACGCTTAATTGGACTTTCACAAAGCACATACCTTGACAAAGTTTTGAAGAAGTTCAAAATGGATCAAGCAAAGAAAGGATTCTTGCCTGTGTTACAAGGTGTGAAATTGAGTAAGACGCAATCCTCGACCAATGCAGAAGATAGAGAGAAAATGAAAGATGTTCCATGTGCTTCAGCCATAGGCTCTATCATGTATGCAATGCTGTGTACCAGACCTGATGTGTGTCTTGCTATAAGTCTAGCAGGGAGGTACCAAAGTAATCCAGGAGTGGATCACTGGACAACGGTCAAGAACATCCTGAAATACCTGAAAAGGACTAAGGATATGTTTCTCATATATGGAGGTGACAAAGAGCTCATCGTAAAAGGTTACGTTGATGCAAGCTTTGACACTGATCCGGACGATTCTAAATCGCAAACCGGATACGTGTTTACATTAAACGGTGGAGCTGTCAGTTGGTGCAGTTCTAAACAAAGCATTGTGGCGGGATCTACATGTGAAGCGGAGTACATAGCTGCTTCGGAAGCAGCAAACGAAGGAGTCTGGATGAAGGAGTTCATATCCGATCTAGGTGTCATACCTAGTGCATCGGGTCCAATGAAAATCTTTTGTGACAATACTGGTGCAATTGCCTTGGAAAAGGAATCCAGATTTCACAAGAGAACCAAGCACATCAAGAGACGCTTCAATTCCATCCGGGATCTAGTCCAGGTGGGAGACATAGAGATTTGCAAGATACATACGGATATGAATATAGCAGACCCGTTGACTAAGCCTCTTCCACGAGCAAAACATGATCAGCACCAAAGCTCCATGGGTGTTAGAATCATTACTGTGTAATCTAGATTATTGACTCTAGTGCAAGTGGGAGACTGAAGGAAATATGCCCTAGAGGCAATAATAATGTTATTATTTTATTTCCTTATATCATGATAAATGTTTATTATTCATGCTAGAATTGTATTATCCGGAAATATAATACTTGTGTGAATACATAGACAAACCAAACGTCACTAGTATGCCTCTACTTGACTAGCTCGTTGATCAAAGATGGTTATGTTTCCAAGCCATAGACATGTGTTGTCATTTGATTAATGAGATCACATCATTAGGAGAATGATGTGATTGACATGACCCATTCCATTAGCTTAGCACCCAATCGTTTAGTATGTTGCTATTGCTTTCTTCATGACTTATACATGTTCCTATGACTATGAGATTATGCAACTCCCGTTTACCGGAGGAACACTTTGTGTGCTACCAAATGTCACAACGTAACTGGGTGATTATAAAGGAGCTCTACAAGTGTCTCCAAAGGTAAATGTTGGGTTGGCGTATTTCGAGATTAGGATTTGTCACTCCGATTGTCGGAGAGGTATCTCTGGGCCCTCTCAGTAATGCACATCACATAAGCCTTGCAAGCATTGCAACTAGTGAGTTAGTTGCGAGATGATGTATTACGAAACGAGTAAAGAGACTTGCCGGTAACGAGATTGAACTAGGTATTGAGATACCGACGATCCAATCTCGGGCAAGTAACATACCGATGACAAAGGGAACAAAGTATGTTGTTATGCGGTCTGACTGATAAAGATCTTCGTAGAATATGTAGGAGCCAATATGAGCATCCAGGTTCCACTATTGGTTATTGACCGGAGATGTGTCTCGGTCATGTCTACATTGTTCTCGAACCCGTAGGGTCCGCACGCTTAAGGTTTCGATGACAGTTATATTATGAGTTTATGCTTTTTGATGTACCGAAGTTTGTTCGGAGTCCCGGATGTGATCATGGACATGACGAGGAGTCTCGAAATGGTTGAGACATAAAGATTGATATATTGGAAGCCTATATTTGGATATCGGAAGTGTTCCGGGTGAAATTGGGATTTTACCGGAGTACCGGGAGGTTACCGGAACCCCCCGGGAGGTATATGGGCCTTAGTGGGCTTTAGTGGAAGAGAGGAGAGGTGGCCAGGGCTGGGCCGCGCGCCCCTCCCCCTAGTCCGAATAGGACAAGGAGAGGGGGGGCGCCCCCCTTCCTTCTCTCTCTCCTCTTTCCCCCTTCCCGAATCCTATTCCAACTAGGAAAGGGGGGGAATCCTACTCCCGGTGGGAGTAGGACTCCTCCTGGCGCGCCCTCCTCCTGGCCGGCCGCACCGCCCCCCCTTGATCCTTTATATACGGGGGCAGGGGGCACCCCTAGACACACAAGTTGATCCACGTGATTATATTCTTAGCCGTGTGCGGTGCCCCCTTCCACCATAATCCTCGATAATATTGTGGCGGTGCTTAGGCGAAGCCCTGCGACGGTAGTACATCAAGATCGTCACCATGCCGTCGTGCTGACGGAACTCTTCCCCGACACTTTGCTGGATCGGAGTCCGGGGATCGTCATCGAGCTGAACGTGTGCTAGAACTCGGAGGTGTTGTAGTTTCAGTGCTTGATCGGTCGGGCCGTGAAGACGTACGACTACATCAACCGCGTTGTGCTAACGCTTCCGCTGTCGGTCTACAAGGGTACGTAGATCACACTCTCCCCTCTCGTTGCTATGCATCACCATGATCTTGCGTGTGCGTAGGAAAATTTTTGAAATTACTACGTTCCCCAACAAATACTTAGATATAAAAGCATCTTTGCACTTGTTCCATGAATCAATACTATTCTTAGGCAAAGACGAAAACCAAGATTTAGCACGATCTCTAAGCGAAAAAGGAAATAGCTTGAATTTAATGACATCATTATTGACATCTTTTTTCTTTTGCATATCACATAAATCAACGAAGCTATTCAGATGAGTAGCGGCATCTTCACTAGGAAGGCCGGCGAATTGATCTTTCATAACAAGATTCTACAAAGCAGTATTAATTTCACAAGATTCGGCATCGGTAAGAGGAGCAATCGGAGTGCTAAGGAAATCATTATTATTGGTATTGGTGAAGTCACACAATTTAGTAGTATCTTGAGCCATCGCGACAAACAAGCAATCTAACACACGAGCAAACAAAAAGCAAGCGGGCAAACAGAGGCAAATAGAGAGGGAGGATAGAGAGAGAGGGCGAATAAAACGGCAAGGGTGAATTGGGGGGAGAGGAAAACGAGAGGCAAATGGCAAATAATGTAATACGAGAGATAGGGATTGTGATGGGTACTTGGTATGTTGACTTTTTGTGTAGACTCCCCGGCAGCGGCACCAGAAATCCTTCTTGCTATGTCTTGAGCTTGCGTTGGTTTTCCCCGAAGAGGAAGGGATGATGCAGCAGAGTAGCGTAAGTATTTACCTCAGTTTTTGAGAACCAAAGTATCAATCCAGTAGGAGGCCACGCTCAAGTCCCCCGTACCTGCACAAAGCGATAGCTACTCGCAACCAACGTGATTAGGGGTTGTCAATCCCTTCACGGTCACTCACGAGAGTGAGATCTGATAGATATAATATTTTTGGTATTTTTGGTATAAAGATGCAAAGTAAAAAGTAAAAGCAAAATAAAAACAAAGCAAGATTAAAGTGATGGAGATTGATATGATGAATAGACCCGGGGGCCATAGGTTTCACTAGTGGCTTCTCTCAAGAGCATAAGTATTCTACGGTGGGTGAACAAATTATTGTTGAGCAATTGATAGAATTGAGCATAGTTATGAGAATATCTAGGCATGATCATGTATATAGGCATCACGTCCGTGACAAGTAGATCGAAACGATTCTGCATCTGCTACTATTACTCCACTCATCGACCGCTATCCAGCATGCATCTAGAGTATTAAGGTAAAAACAGAGTAACGCCTTAAGCAAGATGACATGATGTAGAGAGATAAATTCATGCAATATGAAATAAACCCCATCTTGTTATCCTCGATGGCAACGATGCAATACGTGCCTTACTGCCCCTTCTGTCACTGGGTAAGGACACCGCAAGATCGAACCCAAAGCTAAGCACTTCTCCCATGGCAAGAACTACCAATCTAGTTGGCCAAACCAAATGGATAATTCGAAGAGACTTGCAAAGATAACCAATCATACATAAAAGAATTCAGAGAAGATTCAAATATTATTCATAGATAGACTTGATCATAAACCCACAATTCATCGGTCTCAACAAACACACCGCAAAAAGAAGATTACATCGAATAGATCTCCACAGGAGAGGGGGAGAACTTTGTATGTAGATTCAAAGAGAGAGAAGAAGCCATCTAGCTACTAACTATGGACCCGAAGGTCTGAGGTAAACTACTCACACTTCATCGGAGGGGCTAGGATGATGTAGAAGCCCTCCATGATGACGGCCCTCTTCCGGCGGAGCTCCGGAATATGCCCCAAGGTGGGATCTCGTGGATACAGAAAGTTGCGGCGGTGGAATTAGGTTTTTGGCTCCTGTTCTGATCGTTTGGGGGTACGTGTGTATATATAGGAGGAAGAAGTACACCGGAGGAGCAACGAGGGGCCCACGAGGCAGGGGGCGCGCCCTAGGGGGGCGCCCCCCACCCTCGTGACCGCCTCTTTTGTTCCTTGGAGCAGGGTCCAAGTCTCCTGGATCACGTTCGGTGAGAAAATCACGTTCCCGAAGATTTTATTCCGTTTGGACTCTGTTTGATATTCCGTTTCTTCGAAACACTGAAATAGGAAAAAAAACAGCAATTCTGGGTTGGGCCTCCGGTTAATAGGTTAGTCCCAAAAATAATATAAAAGTGGAAAATAAAGCCCAATATAGTCCAAAACAGTAGATAATATAGCATGGAGCAATAAAAAATTATAGATACGTTGGAGACGTATCAACTCCTACTACACTGGAGGTGCCTACTACTATGTGCAGGCCGCTGACGACGACCAGGAGTAGTTTAGGAGGATCCCAGGAAGGAGGCATGCGCCTCTTTCGATATGTATCCCAGTTTGTGCTAGCCATCTTATGGCAACTTGTTTAACTTATGTCTGTACTCACATATTTTTGCTTCCGCTGACTCGTCTATGATCGAGCTCTTGTATTCGAGCCCTCGAGGCCCCTGGCTTGTAATATGATGCTTGTATGACTTATTTTATTTGTAGAGTTGTGTTGTGATATCTTCCCGTGAGTCCCTGATCTTGATCGTACACGTTTGCGTGTATGATTAGTGTAAGATCAAATCGGGGGCGTCACAAGTTGGTATCAGAGCCGACTGCCTGTAGGAATCCCCCTTCCACACTCCTTGGCCGAAGTTGAGTCTAGACATTTCAAAACTTTTACTAACATGGCTGTGTGTCTTACGGGCCCACGTCGCCATTTGGGTGGTATTAGGATCTTTTACTCCTCGATCCTTACTCTGGGACTCTGATCTCTGTTCTATTCAGGGAGGATGAATTTTTCTAACTCTAACATTAGGATCTCATGATCACTTCCACCTGGAGAGCCCCTTATTACCGATGACCGCCAGTTGCACTAGAAGATGCCGAAGATACTCCCCGATGTTCTCTCGAGACTTTATGCCCGCTGCTTTTGCAATTCCCGACTACCGATAAATCCTTATGGATGTCGTTCATACCTTCATTCCCAGTTGCCCTCATTATTATTTGATACCCTGAAAAATTCTCCAATATTCTGAGAATCCTATGAGCTTACTACCATGTTGTTCTTTGCCACATGAATACCCCTACGGATAATTTCTCACACTTACCGGGGATTTGTTCATCCCCAGTTGTTCAGGTGTTTTCACAAAATCTTTAAAAATGCCATTCGATCTTCTAAAAATCCTCAGCAGCTTATTGCTCTTGAAATTCTTGCTTGCTTCAGTATAGCAATCCCTAATCCCATAAGTTATACATTGAAGAAGTAAGTTAATCCCATAAGCTAGATCTCGACCAATCAACTTGCTTCAGTAAGTTAATCCCATAAGCTGGATCTCGACCAATCCTAATTCTTGCTTGCTTCAGTAAGTTAATCCCATAAGATAGCAATCTTATTGGCATCCGTTGTCACTATCATTTTTGAGTCCATTGATTCAGTAAGTTGTGAATGATCACAATCATCAGTCGAATCCTAGGATTATCCTTCTGGCTCAGACGTAATTTTAAACATGAGCTGGATCTCAACCAATCAACTTGTTGTTGATTGTACCCCTAAGACTATACAACTTATCCATCCCTAATCACAGGATTGCTTCTGATCCCTTGTCTTGGAATTCGTAATCCCTTTGCATTTGAGCTTTGAGCTAGTCAGTTGTTTCTATAATCTGATCTCCTTGCATTCTTTCTTTCTCTAGTTGAGTACCGATGCTCACATCAGATCCCTTATGGACCACCAGATCCTTTGTTGGATTTTGTCCGACACCATTCTTCATATTCATTAAACTTGTGAGCCCTTCCTTGGATACATAATGCCTTTGGTAAATTGTATCGTCTGCTTTGTGAACGATGCTCTACTTTCAAGATTGTATTATTTACTATGAAGTTTGTGGTATATGTTCCTAAGATTTCACGATGGGTTGAACCAGCGCCTTCCCTAATCGGTGTGAACCCGAAAGATTTCACGGGTCATACTTATATGGTATTGCACTAGGTAAAACTTTCAACAACTAATGTCATTTTCGAAAAGGCGAGAGGTGAATGGAAGGTTATACATTGAAGAAGTGGGAGTCGACCTTGAACTTTGTGTTCATGCCCATGGACACGATGTATATCGTATCATGGAAGCTTCTTGTAATAATAACTATTCCCTTGATATATTATCATTTGGTATCTATGAATTGATCCTTTGCAATCTGATACGTCCATTTTGCATCATGCTTTTATATCGATATTTATTGCATTATGGGCTGCTATTACACATTATGTCACAATACTTATGCCTATTCTCTCTTATTTTACAAGGTTTACATAAAGAGGGAGAATGCCGGCAGCTGGGATTCTGGGCTGGAAAAGGAGCAAATATTAGAGACCTATTCTGCACAACTCCAAAAGTCGTGAAACTTCACGGAAGTCATTTTCAGAATATATAAAAAATAATGAGCTCAAGAAGTTCACCAGGGGGCCACACCCTGCCCACGAGGGTGGGGGAGTGCCCTACCCCCCTGGGCGCGCCCCCCTACCTCATGGGCCCCCTGGTGGCCCTCCGGTGGTCATCTTCTGCTATATGAAGTCTTTCGATGGGAAAAATCAGAAGCCATCTTCTCGGACGAAACTCCGCCGCCACGAGGCGGAACCTTGGCGGAACCAATCTAGGGCTCTGGCGGAGCTGTTCTGCCGGGGAAACTTCCCTCCGGGAGGGGGAAATCATCGCCATCGTCATCACCAACGCTCCTCTCATCCTCCGGGAGGTATTACTGCTGTTCCTAATGATAAAGATGAATTGATTCCTTAAAGAATTATTACAGGTTATAGGATGGTAATTGATTTCCGCAAATTAAATAGGGCCACTAAAAAGGATCATTACCCCTTACCTTTTATCGATCAAATGCTAGAAAGATTATCCAAACATACACATTTTTGCTTTCTAGATGGTTATTCTGGTTTCTCTCAAATACCTGTGTCAGCCAAAGATCAATCAAAGACTACTTGTACTTGCCCTTTTGGTACTTTTACTTATAGACGTATGCCTTTTGGTTTATGTAATGTACCTGCTACCTTTCAAAGATGCATGATGGCTATATTCTTTGACTTGTAGTTGATGCTAGTTGGTTTATTTGGTGGAAGATCATATGTTCAGATCCTTTATGCACATTAATACCCCACTAATTATGAACATGAATATGCTTTGTGATTAGTTATGTTTGTTCCTGAGGACATGGAAGAAGTCTTGCTATTAGTAGTCATGTGAATTTGGTATTCGTTCGATATTTTGATGAGATGTATGTTGTCTCTCCTCTAGTGGTGTTATGTGAACGTCGACTACATGACACTTCACCATTATTTGGGCCTAGAGGAAGGCATTGGGAAGTAATAAGTAGATGATGGGTTGCTAGAGTGATAAAAGCTTAAACCCTAGTTTATGCGTTGCTTCATAAGGGGCTGATTTGGATCCATATGTTTCATGCTATGGTTAGGTTAACCTTAATACTTTTGTTGTAGTTGCGGATGCTTGCAATAGAGGTTAATCATAAGTGGGATGCTTGTCCAAGTAAGGACAGCACCCAAGAACCGGTCCAACCACATACCAAATTATCAAAGTACCGAACGCGAATCATATGAACGTGATGAAAACTAGCTTGATGATATTCCCATGTGTCCTCGGGAGCGCTTTTCTCTATATAACAGTTTGTCCAGGCTTGTCCTTTGCTACAAAGAGGATTGGGCCACCTTGCTGCACTTTATTTACTTTTGTTACTTGTTACTCGTTACAAATTATCCTATCACAAAACTATCTGTTACCTATTATTTCAGTGCTTGCAGAGAATACCTTGCTGAAAACCGCTTATCATTTCCTTCTGCTCCTCGTTGGGTTCGACACTCTTACTTATCGAAAGGACTACGATAGATCCCCTATACTTGTGGGTCATCAAGACTCTTTTCTGGCGCCATTGCCGGGGAGTGAAGCGCCTTTGGTAGGTGGAATTTGGTGAGGAAAAATTTATATAGTGTGCTGAAATTTACTGTCACTTGTTACTATGCGAAGTAATCCTCTGAGGGGCTTGTTCGGGGTATCTTCACACCGACCAGTAGAGCAAAGAGTTGCTCCTCAACCTACTGAAAATGAAGATGTCTGCTTTGAAATTCCTTCGGGTATGTTAGAAAAAATGCTAGCTAATCCTTTTGCAGGAGATGGGACAAAGCATCCTGATGAGCACCTAATATATGTGGATGAAGTTTGTGGATTATTTAAGCTTGCAGGTGTGCCCGGAGATGTTATTAAGAAGAAGGTCTTCCCTTTATCTTTGAAGGGAGATGCATTTACATGGTATAGGCTATGTGATGATACGGGGTCATGGAACTACAAATGATTGAAATTGGAATTTCATCAGAAGTTTTATCCTATGCATATTGTTCATTGTGATCGCAATTATATATATAATTTTTGGCCTCGCGAAGGAGAAAGCATCGCTCAAGCTTGGGGGAGGCTTAAATCAATGTTATATTCATGCCCCAATCATGAGCTCTCAAGAGAAATGATTATTCAAAAAATTTATGCTCGGCTTTCTGATAAGAATCGCACCATGCTCGATACTTCTTATGCTGGCTCTTTTATGATGAAGACTATAGAATTCAAACGGGATTTATTGGAAAGAATTAAACGCAACTCTGAATATTGGGACCTCGACGAAGGTAAGGAGTCAGGTATGACACCTAAGTATGATTGTGTTAAATCTTTTATGGATACCGATGTTTTCCGTAAATTTAGCACTAAATATGGACTTGACTCTGAGATAGTAGCCTCTTTCTGTGAATCTTTTGCTGCTCATATCGATCTCCCTAAGGAGAAGTGGTTTAAATATCATCCTCCCATAGAAGTAAAAGTAGCTGCACCTATTAAAGTTTAAGAAAAGACTATCACTTATAATGATCCTATTGTTCCTACTTCTTATGTTCAGAAACCACCTTTCCCTGTTAGGGTAAAGGATCATGCTAAAGCTTCAACTGTGGTTCGTAAAAGCAATATTAGAACTTATACACCTCCTGAGCAAATTAAAGTTGAACCTAATATTGCTATTGTTAAAGATCTCTTGGCTGATAATATTGATGGGCATGTTATTCATTTCTATAATGAAATCGCTAGAATTGCCAAACCTTGTGCTAAAGATAAACATAGACATGTGGTAGGCATGCCTGTTATTTCAGTTAAAATAGGAGATCATTGTTATCATGGCTTATGTGATATGGGTGCTAGTGCTAGTGCAATACCTTTTGACTTATACAAAGAAATTATGCATGACATTGCACCCGCTGAGTTAGAAGATATTGATGTCACAATTAAACTTGCCAATAGGGATATTATTTCACCAATGGGAATTGTTAGAGATGTTGAAGTCTTGTGTGGGAAAACTAAATACCCTGCTGATTTTCTTGTTCTTGGCTCCCCATAAGATAGCTTTTGTCCCATTATTTTCGGTAGACCCTTCTTGAACACTGTTAATGCTAAGATAGACTGCAAAAAGGATGTTGTTACTATTGGTTTGGGTGATATGTCTCATGAGTTCAACTTTTCTAAATTTCATAGACAACACCGTGAAGAGGAATTGCCTAGTAAAGATGAAATTATTGGTCTTGCTTCTATTGCCGTACCTCCTAGTGATCCTTTAGAACAATATTTACTAGCCATGAAAATGATATGTTTATGAATGAAAGAAGGGAAATAGATGAAGTATTCTTTAAACAAGAACCCATCCTGAAACACAATTATCCTGTTGAAATCCTAGGGGATCCTCCTCCACCCAAGGGTGATCCCGTGTTTGAGCTTAACCGTTACCTGATACTCTTAAATATGCTTATCTTGATGAGGAAAAGATATATCCTGTTATTATTAGTGCTAACCTTTCAGAGCAAGAAGAATAGAGATTATTGAAAACTCTGAAGAAGCACCGTGCTGCTATTGGATATACTCTCGATGATCTTAAGGGCATTAGTCCCACACTATGTCAACACAAAATAAATTTGGAGAAAGATGCCAGACCAGTTCGTGATCACCAACGACAGCTGAATCCTAAGATGAAAGAAGTCGTAAGAAAGGAAATACTAAAGCTTCTGGAGGCAGGTATTATTTATCCCGTTGCTGATAGTCAGTGGGAAAGTCCTGTCCATTGTGTCCCTAAAGAGGGAGGTATTACTGTCGTTCCTAATGATAAATATGAATTGATTCCGCAAAGAATTATTACAGGTTATAGGATGGTAATTGATTTCCGCAAATTAAATAAGGATACTAAAAAGATCATTACACCTTACCTTTTATTGATCAAATGCTAGAAAGATTATCCAAACATACACATTTTTGCTTTCTAGATGGTTATTCTGGTTTCTCTCAAATACCTGTGTCAGCTGATGGTCAATCTAAGACCACTTTTAATTGCCCGTTTGGTACTTTTGCTTATAGACGTATGCCTTTTGGTTTATGTAATGCACCTACTAACTTTCAAAGATGCATGATGGCTATATTCTCTGACTTTTGTGAAAAGATTTGTGAGGTTTTCATGGACGATTTTTCCGTCTATGGATCCTCTTTTGATGATTGCTTAAGCAACCTTCACCGAGTTTTGCAGAGATGTGAAGAAACTAATCTTGTCTTGAATTGGGAAAAGTGCCACTTTATGGCTAATGAAGGTATTGTCTTGGGGCATAAAGTTTCTGAAATAGGCATTGAAGTTGATAAAGCTAAAGTTGATGCTATTGAAAAGATGCCATGTCCCAAGGACATCAAAGGTATAAGAAGTTTCCTTGGTCATGCCGGTTTTTATAGGAGGTTCATTAAGGACTTCTCAAAAATTTCTCGGCCTCTGACTAATTTATTACAAAAAGATATACCATTTGTCTTTGATGATGATTGTGTAGAAGCATTTGAAATACTTAAGAAAGCATTGATCTCTGCACCGATTGTTTAGCCACCTGATTGGAATTAACCCTTTGAAATTATCTGTGATGCTAGTGATTATGCTATAGGTGTTGTTCTAGGGCAAAGAGTTGATAAGAAATTAAATGTTAGTCAATATGCTAGTAAAAATCTAGACAATGCTCAGAGAAATTATGCTACTACTGAAAAAGAATTCTTAGCAGTTGTATTTGCTTGTGATAAGTTCAGACCTTATATTGTTGATTCTAAAGTAACTATTCACACTGATCATGCTGCTATTAAATATCTCATGGAAAAGAAAGATGCTAAGCCTAGACTTATTAGATGGGTTCTCTTGCTACAAGAATTTGATTTGCATATTATTGATAGAAAGGGAGTTGAGAACCCCGTTGCAGACAACTTGTCTAGGTTAGAAAATGTTCTTGATGACCCACTACCTATTGATGATAGCTTTCCTAATGGACAATTAAATGTCATAAATGCTTCTCACACTGCTCCATGGTATGTTGATTATGCTAATTACATTGTTGCTAAATTTATACCACCTAGTTTCACATACCATCAAAAGAAAAAGTTCTTCTATGATTTGAGACATTACTTTTGGGATGACCCACATCTTTATAAAGGAGTAGATGGTGTTATTAGACGTTGTGTACCTGAGCATGAACAGGAACAGATCCTACGCAAGTGTCACTCCGAGGCTTATGGAGGACACCATGCTGGAGATAGAACTGCACACAAGGTATTGCAATCCGGTTTTTATTGGCCTACTCTCTTCAAGGATGCCCGTAAGTTTGTCTTGTCTTGTGACGAATGTCAAAGAATTGGTAATATTAGTAGACGTCAAGAAATGCCTATGAATTATTCACTTGTTATTGAACCATTTGATGTTTGGGGCTTTGATTATATAGGACCTTTTCTTGCCTCTAATGGTTACACACATATTTTAGTTGCTGTTGATTACGTTACTAAGTGGGTAGAAGCTATTCCAACTAGTAGTGCTGATCATAACACATCTATTAAGATGCTTAAAGAAGTTATTTTTCCAAGGTTTGGAGTCCCTAGATATTTAATGACTTATGGTGGTTCACGTTTTATTCATGGTGCTTTCCGTAAAATGCTTGCTAAGTATGATGTTAATCATAGAATTGCATCTCCGTATCACCCGCAGTCTAGCGGTCAAGTAGAATTAAGTAATAGAGAACTCAAACTAATTTTTCAAAAGACTGTTAATAGATCTAGAAAGAACTGGTCCAAGAAACTTGATGATGCATTATGGGCCTATAGAACTGCATATAAAAATCCTATGGGTATGTCTCCATATAAAATGGTTTATGGAAAAGCATCTCACTTACCTCTAGAACTAGAACATGAGGCTTATTGGGCTATTAAAGAGCTCAACTATGATTTTAAACTTGCCGGTGAGAAGAGGTTATTTGACATTAGCTCACTTGATGAATGGAGAACCCAAGCCTACGAGAATGCCAAGTTGTTTAAAGAAAAAGTCAAAAGATGGCATGACAAAAGAATACAAAAGCGTGAGTTTAATGTAGGTGATTATGTATTATTATACAACTCTCTTTTAAGATTTTTTGCAGGAAAAATTCTCTCTAAATGGGAAGGTCCTTACGTTATTGAGGAGGTCTATCGTTCTGGTGCCACAAAAATCAACAATTTTGAAGGCACAAATCCAAAGGTGGTGAACGGTCAAAGAATTAAACATTATATCTGAGGTAATCCTATAAATGTTGAAACCAATGTTATTGAAATCGTAACCCTGGAGGAATACATAAGGGACACTTTCCGAAATGCTACAGACTCCGAAAAGGAATAGGTATGTGGTACGGTAAGTAAACCGACTCCAAAACATTTCTAATGGAAATTTTCTTCCGTTTTGGAATATTTAGAAAAATAGAAAAATAAGAAGCAGTCCGGGAAGGACACGAGGTCTCCATGAGGGTGGAGGGCGCACCCTACCCTACTGGGCGCGCCCCCCTACCTCGTGGGCACCTCGTGTGCTTTCCAGACTCCGTTTTCTTGCACGTTACGTATTTTGGTCGGTAAAAATTCATTATATAATCTCCCGAAGGTTTTGACTCCTGTATCATGCAAATATCTTTTGTTTTTGTTTCGAGCTGTTTTTCTGACAGATCTAGATCATCATGACGTCTCCAAGCACCCCCAAGGACAAGTTCTTTGAGAAGGTTATCAACCCTTACCTCGCGGAGGTGCTGCGACACCCTCAAACCATTGAGATGTGTGATGGGTTGCTGCACATCCGCGATGTTGAGGGACCGAAGGGGACCGGAAGCGTGGAGACGAGGCTCGAAGCAATGGAGCAACAAGTTTTCAAGTGCGAGGGGATGGTGGAACATGGACTCAACTCCAACCACATGATGATCGTAGAGTTCACCAACAACCACAAGCTGGATGCCAAGAACATTGGAGAGACCATCTTCAAGCTTCACGAGAAGATCGAGCACCTTCAAGCCTAAATCTATGACCTGCAAAACCAAAACTGTGAGTATGAATATAGATTCAAAAGGATGAGTTTGGCTGCAGATTTGAGGATCCCGGAGACTCGATCATCCTTCTATGATGGTGAGCCTATGCCTTGGAAGATGAACGACAAGCCCGCATCATCAACAACCCCACCTTCTTCACCAGCGAAGGAGACATAATCACATGGGTATGGGCACTCCCCTTGGAAACTGCCAAGCTTGGGGGAGATGCCCCGGTATCGTATCCCAACCACATCTCCTTTCATTACCATTTTTCTTAGTTCGATCCTATTAGGTATTATCTTGATCTAGTAGAATAGAAGTTTTGGTATGATCTAGTTTTGAGTTTTGCTTTATGATCCCTCTTTGTAGTCGAGTCCGTGAGCTATATATGATAAAGATTAGTGTTGAGTCAAGGGCTTGATTATTTTGCCATGATCTTGAGTGAATAAAAGAAAAGAGAAAGAAATAAAAAGAAACAAAGAGATCATATGATCTTATGGAGAGTAATGAGCTCACATAGAAAAAGTATGATGAATAAAAGTTGTTGAGAGTTGAAAAACATAGTTTTGGTCATCGTTGCAATTAATAGGAAGTAATAAAGAAAGAGAGGTCTTCACATATAAATATACTATCTTGGACATCTTTTATGATTGTGAGCACTCATTAAAATATGACATGCTAAAGAGTTGACGTTGGACAAGGAAGACAACGTAATGGGTTATGTTTCCTTACATCTGAGATAAATTATATTGTCATGGATCATCCAACATGATTGAGCTTGCCTTTCCCCCTCATGCTAGCCAAATTCTTTATGGGCTGTTGTTACACATTATGTCACAATACTTATGCCTATTATCTCTTATTTTACAAGGTTTACATAAAGAGGGAGAATGCCCGCAGCTGGGATTCTGGGCTGGAAAAGGAGAAAATATTAGAGACCTATTCTGCACAGCTCCAAAAGTCCTGAAACTTCATGGAAGTCATTTTTAGAATATATAAAAAATACTGAGCGAAGAAGTTCACCAGGGGGCCACACCCTGCCCACGAGGGTGGGAGCGTGCCATACCCCCTGGGTGTGCCCCCCTACCTCGTGGGCCCCCTTGTGGCCCTCTGATGCCCATCTTCTGCTATATGGAGTCTTTCGATGAGGAAAAAATCATAAGCCATTTTTTCCGGACGAGACTCCGCCACCACGAGGCGGAACCTTGGCGGAACCAATCTAGGGCTCTGGCGGAGCTATTCTGTTGGGGAAACTTCCCTCCGGAAGGGGGAATAATCGCCATCATCATTATCCACGCTCCTCTCATCGGGAGAGGGCAATCTCCATCAACATCTTCATGCTACCTCTTGAGCACTTGCCTTGGTTTTCCCTTGAAGAGAAAAGGGTGGTGCAGCAAAGTAGCGTAAGTATTTCCCTTAGTTTTTGAGAACCAAGGTATCAATCCAGTAGGAGGCTACGCGCGAGTCCCTCGCACCTACACAAAACAAATAAATCCTCGCAACCAACGCGATAAGGGGTTGTCAATCCCTACACGGTCACTTACGAGAGTGAGATCTGATAGATATGATAAGATAATATTTTTGGTATTTTTATGATAAAGATGCAAAGTAAAATAAAAGCAATGAAAATAACGAAGTATTGGAAGATTAATATGATGAAGATAGACCCGGGGGCCATAGGTTTCACTAGTGGCTTCTCTCAAGAGCATAAGTATTTTACGGTGGGTGAACAAATTACTGTTGAGCAATTGACAGAACTGAGCATAGTTATGAGAATATCTAGGTATGATCATGTATATAGGCATCACGTCCAAGACAAGTAGACCAACTCCTGCCTGCATCTACTACTATTACTCCACACATCGACCGCTATCCAGCATGCATCTAGAGTATTAAGTTCATAAGAACAGAGTAACGCCTTAAGCAAGATGACATGATGTAGAGGGATAAATTCATGCAGTATGATAAAAAACCCATCTTGTTATCCTCGATGGCAACAATACAATACGTGCCTTGCTGCCCCTACTGTCACAGGGAAAGGACACCGCAAGATTGAACCCAAAGCTAAGCACTTCTCCCATTGCAAGAAAGATCAATCTACTAGGCCAAACCAAATGGTTAATTCGAAGAGACTTGCAAAGATAACCAATCATACATAAAAGAATTCAGAGAAGATTCAAATATTGTTCATAGATAAACTTGATCATAAACCCACAATTCATCGGTCTCAACAAACACACCGCAAAAGAAGATTACATCGAATAGATCTCTACAAGAGAGGGGGAGAACTTTGTATTGAGATCCAAAAAGAGAGAGGAAGCCATCTAGCTAATAACTATGGACCCGTAGGTCTGAGGCAAACTACTCACACTTCATCGGAGAGGCTATGGTGTTGATGTAGAAGCCCTCCGTGATCGATGCCCCCTCCGGCGGAGCTCCGGAACAGGCCCAAGATGGGATCTCGTGCATACAGAAAGTTACGACGGTGGAATTGGGGTTTGGGCTCCGTATCTGATCGTTTGGGGGTACGTAGGTATATATAGGAGGAAGAAGTACGTCGATGGAGCAACAAGGGGCCCACAAGGGTGGAGGGTGCGCCTGGGGGGGGTAGGCGCGCCCCATACCTCGTGGCCTCCCTGTTGGTTGCTTGACGTAGGGTCCAAGTCTCCTGGATCATGTTCGGTGAGAAAATCACGTTCCCGAAGGTTTCATTCCGTTTGGACTCCGTTTGATATTCCTTTTCTTTGAAACCCTAAAATAGGCAAAAAAAACAACAATTCTGGGCTGGGCCTTCGGTAAATAGGTTAGTACCAAAATAATATAAAAGTGGATAATAAAGCCCAATAATGTCCAAAAGAGTAGATAATATAGCATGGAGCAATCAAAAATTATAGATACGTTGGCGACGTATCAAGCACCCCCAAGCTTAATTCCTGCTCGTCCTTGAGTAGGTAAATGATAAAAACAAAAATTTTGATGTGGAATGCTACTTGGCATAATTTCAATGTAATTCTTCTTAATTGTGGCATGAATATTCAAATTCGAAAGATTCAAGACAAAAGTTTAATATTGACATAAAAATAATAATACTTCAAGCATACTAACTAAGCAATTATGTCTCTTCAAAATAACATGGCCAAAGGAAGTTATCCCTACAAAATCATATAGTCTGGCTATGCTCTATCTTCACCACACAAAGTATTTAAATCATGCACAACCCTGATGACAAGCCAAGCAATTGTTTCATACTTTTGACATTCTCAAAACTTTTTCAATCTTCATGCAATACATGAGCGTGAGCCATGGACATAGCACTTTAGGTGGAATAGAATGGTGGTTATGGAGGAGACAAAAAGGGAGAAGATAGTCTCACATCAACTAGGCATATCAACGGGCTATGGAGATGCCCATCAATAGATATCAATGTGAGTGAGTAGGGATTGCCATGCAACGGATGCACTAGAGCTATAAGTATATGAAAGCTCAAAAAGAAATTAAGTGGGTGTGCATCAAACTTGCTTCCTCACGAAGACCTAGGGCATTTTGAGGAAGCCCATCATTGGAATATGCAAGCCAAGTTCTATAATGAAAATTTCAAACTAGTATATGAAAGTGATAACAAAGGAGACTCTCTATCATGAAGATCATGGTGCTACTTTGAAGCACAAGTGTGGTAAAAGGATAGTAGCATTGTCCCTTCTCCCTTTTTCTCTTTTTTTTATGGCCTCTTTTTTTCGTCTGGAGTCTCATGCCGACTTGTGGGGGAATCATAGTCTCCATCATCCTTTACTCACTGGGACAATGCTGTAATAATGATGATCATCACACTTTTATTTATTTACAACTCAATAATTACAACTCGGTACTTAGAACAAAATATGACTCCATGTGAATGCCTCCGGCGGTGTACCGGGATATGCAATGACTCATGAGTGACATGTATGGAAGAATTATGAACGGTGGCTTTGCCACAAATACGATGTCAACTACATGATCATGCAAAGCAATATGACAATGATGGAGCGTGTCATA
This sequence comes from Triticum urartu, assembly GCF_003073215.2. Lineage (NCBI taxonomy): Eukaryota > Viridiplantae > Streptophyta > Magnoliopsida > Poales > Poaceae > Triticum > Triticum urartu. Next base: position 195,244,460 of record NC_053024.1, on the reverse strand, counting down.
GTAAACGGAACGGTGGAAAGTTGCATGGCAATATATCTCGGAATGGCTATGGAAATGCCATGATAGGTAGATATGGTGGCTGTTTTGAGGAAGGTATATGGTGGGTGTATGATACCGGCGAAAGGTGTGCGGTATTAGAGAGGCTAGCAATGGTGGAAGGGTGAGAGTGCGTATGATCCATGGACTCAACATTAGTCATAAAGAACTCATATACTTATTGCAAAAATCTACAAGTTATCAAAGCAAAGTATTACGCGCATGCTCCTAGGGGGATAGATTGGTAGAAAAAGACCATCGCTCGTCCCCGACAGCCACTCATAAGGAAGACAATCAATAAATAAATCATGCTCCGACTTCATCACATAACGGTTCACCATACGTGCATGCTACGGGAATCACAAACTTTAACACAAGTATTTCTCAAATTCACAACTACTCAACTAGCATGACTCTAATATCACCATCTCCATGTCTCAAAACAATTATCAAGCATCAAACTTCTCATAGTATTCAACACACTCATAAGAGAATTTTATTATTAATCTTGTATACCTAGCATATAAGGATTATTTAAGCAAATTACCATGCTATTTAAGACTCTCAAAATAATCTAAGTGAGGCATGAGAGATCAATAGTTTCTATAAAACAAATCCACCACCGTGCTCTAAAAGATATAAGTGAAGCACTAGAGCAAAACTATATAACTCAAAAGATATAAGTGAAGCACATAGAGTATTCTAATAATTTCCGAATCATGTGTGTCTCTCTCAAAAGGTGTGTACAGAAAGGATGATTGTGGTAAACTAAAAAATAAAGACTCAAATCATACAAGACGCTCCAAGCAAAACACATATCATGTGGTGAATAAAAATATAGCTCCAAGTAAAGTTACCGATAGAAGTAGACGAAAGAGGGGATGCCTTCCGGGGCATCCCCAAGCTTTGGCTTTTAGGTGTCCTTAGATTATATTGGGGGTGCCATGGGCATCCCCAAGCTTAGGCTCTTTCCACTCCTTATTCCATAATCCATCAAATCTTTACCCAAAACTTGAAAACTTCACAACACAAAACTTAATGAACTCATGAGCTCCGTTAGCGAAAGAAAACAAAAGACCACTTCAAGGTACTGTAATGAACTCATTCTTTATTTATATTGGTGTTAAACCTACTGTATTCCAACTTCTATATGGTTTATAAACTATTTTACTAGCCATAGATTCATCAAAATAAGCAAACAACACACGAAAAACAAAATCTGTCAAAAACAGAACAGTCTGTAGTAATCTGTAGCTAGCGCAAGATCTGGAACCCCAAAAATTCTAATATAAATTTCTGGACATGAGGAATTTATCTATTAATCATATGCAAAAATAATTAACTAAATAGCACTTTCCAAATAAAAATGGCAGCAGTTCTCGTGAGCGCTAAAGTGTCTGTTTTTTACAGCAAGATTAACAAGACTTTCCCCAAGTCTTCCCAACAGTTCTACTTGGCACAAACACTTATTAAACACAAAAAACACAACCAAAACAGAGGCTAGATAAATTATTTATTACTAAATAGGAGCAAAAATCAAGGAATAAAAATAAAATTGGGTTGCCTCCCAATAAGCGCTATCGTTTAACGTCCCTAGCTAGGCATAAAAAGCAAGGATAGATCTAGGTATTGCCATCTTTGGTAGGCAATCCATAAGTGGCTCTCATAATATATTCATAAGGTAATTTAATTTTATTTCTGGGAAAGTGTTCCATGCCTTTCCTTAACGGAAATTGGAATCTAATATTTCCTTCCTTCATATCAATAATTGCACCAATCGTTCTAAGGAAAGGTCTACCAAGAATAATAGGACATGAAGGATTGCAATCTATATTAAGAACAATAAAATCTACGGGCACATAATTCCCATTTGCAACAATAAGAACATCATTAATTCTTCCCATAGGATTCTTAATAGTGGAATCCACAAGATGCAAGTTTAGAGAGCAATCATCAAAATCACGGAAACCTAACAAATCACACAAAGTCTTTGGAATCGTGGAAACACTAGCACCCAAATCACACAAAGCATAGCATTCATGATATTTAATTTTAATTTTAATAGTAGTTTCCCACTCATCATAAAGTTTTCTAGGCATAGAAACTTCCAACTCAAGTTTTTCTTCATAAGATTGCATCAAAGAATCAACGATATGTTTGGTAAAAGCTTTATGTTGGCTATAAGCATGAGGAGAATTTAGCATGGATTGCAACAAGGAAATACAATATATCAAAGAGAAATTATCATAATTAAATTCCTTGAAATCTAAAATAGTGGGTTCATCAATATTTAAAGTTTTGATCTCTTCAATCCCACTTTTATCAATTTTAGCATCAAGATCTAAAAACTCTGAATTCTTGGAACGAATTCTAGGTAAAGGTTGATCATATTCATTCCCATCATTATCAAGATTCATATTGCAAAACGAAGATTTAATAGGGGACACATCAATAACTTTTAGATCTTCATCTTTATTATCATGGAAACTAGAAGAACACGCTCTTATAAAGGAATCTTTCTTAGCACGAATCCTAGCGGTTCTTTCTTTGCACTCATCAATAGAAATTCTCATGGATTTGAGAGACTCATTGATATCATGCTTAGTAGGAATATATCTAAGTTTCAAAGAATCAACATCAAGAGAGATTCTATCAACGTTCCTAGCCAACTCATCAATCTTAAGCAATTTTTCTTCAATCAAAGCATTGAAATTCTTTTGCGAAGTAATAAATTCTTTAATATTAGATTAAAAATAAGAGGGCATCTTATTATAATTTCCATAAGAATTTTGGTAGGAATTACCATAATTATTAGAGGAATTGCTAGGATAAGGCCTAGGATTAAAGTTTCCTCTATACGCGTTGTTACCAAAATTGTTCCTACCAAAAAAATTCACATCCATAGATTCATTATTATTCTGAATCAAAGTAGACAAAGGCATATCATTAGGATCGGAAGAAACACTTTTATTAGAAAATAATTTCATAAGTTCATCCATCTTACCACTCAAAACATTAATTTCTTCTATCGCATGCACTTTCTTATTAGTAGATCTTTCAGTGTGCCATTGAGAATAATTAACCATAACATTATCTAGGAGTTTAGTAGCTTCTCCTAAAGTGTTTTCCATAAAAGTGCCTCCCGCGGCCGAATCTAAAAGATTTCTAGAAGAAAAATTCAATCCGGCATAAAAAAATTGTATAATCATCCACAAATTCAAACCATGAGTAGGGCAATTACGTATCATTAATTTCATCCTCTCCCAAGCTTATGCAACATGTTCATGATCAAGTTGCTTAACATTCATAATATCGTTTCTAAGAGATATGATCTTAGTGGGAGGAAAATACTTAGAGATAAAAGCATCTTTGCACTTATTCCACGAATCAATACTATTTTTAGGCAAAGATGAAAACCAAGCTTTAGCATGATCTCTAAGCGAAAAAGGAAATAGCTTCAATTTAACAATATCATTATCCACAGCTTTCTTCTTTTGCATATCACACAAATCAATGAATCTATTTAGATGGGTAGCGGCATCTTCACTAGGAAGGCCGGAAAACGGATCTTTCATGACAAGATTCAACAAGGCAGCATTAATTTCACAAGATTCAGCATCGGTAAGAGGAGCAATCGGAGTACTAATAAAATCATTGTTGTTGGTATTGGTAAAGTCACACAATTTAGTATTATCTTGAGCCATCGAGACAAGCAAGCAATCCAACACACAAGCAAACAAGAAACGGGCAAAAAGAGGCAAATAGATAAAGAGAGGGAGGATAGAGAGAGAATGCGAATAAAACGGCAAGGGTGAAGTGGGGGAGAGGAAAACGAGAGGAAATGGCAAATAATGTCATGCGGGAGATAAGGGTATGTGATGGGTACTTGGTATGTTGACTTTTGCGTAGACCTCCCCGGCAACGGCGCCAGAAATCCTTCTTGCTACCTCTTGAGCACTTGCGTTGGTTTTCCCTTGAAGAGGAAAGGGTGGTGCAACAAACTAGCGTAAGTATTTCCCTCAGTTTTTGAGAACCAAGGTATCAATCTAGTAGGAGGCTACGCGTGAGTCCCTCTCACCTACACAAAACAAATAAATCCTCGCAACCAACGCGATAAGGGGTTGTCGATCCATATACGGTCACTTACGAGAGTGAGATCTGATAGATATGATAAGATAAGATTTTTGGTATTTTTATGATAAAGATGCAAAGTAAAATAAAAGCAATGAAAATAACTAAGTATTGGAAGATTAATATGATGAAGATAGATCCAGGGGCCATAGGTTTCACTAGTGGCTTCTCTCAAGTGCATAAGTATTTTACGGTGGGTGAACAAATTACTGTTGAGCAATTGACAGAATTGAGCATAGTTATGAGAATATCTAGGTATGATCATGTATATAGGCATCACGTCCAAGACAAGTATACCGACTCCTGCCTGCATCTACTACTATTACTCCACACATCGACCGCTATCCAGCATGCATCTAGAGTATTAAGTTCATAAGAACAGAGTAACGCCTTAAGCAAGATGACATGATGTAGAGGGATAAATTCATGCAATATGATTAAAACCCCCATCTTGTTATCCCCGATGGCAACAATACAATACGTGCCTTGTTGCCCCTACTGTCACTGGGAAAGGACACCGCAAGATTGAACCCAAAGCTAAGCACTTCTCCCATTGCAAGAAAGATCAATCTAGAAGGCCAAACCAAACTGATAATTCGAAGAGACTTGCAAAGATAACCAATCATACATAAAAGAATTCAGAGATGATTCAAATATTGTTCATAGATAAACTTGATCATAAACCGACAATTCATCGGTCTCAACAAACACACCGCAAAAGAAGATTACATCGAATAGATATCCACAAGAGAGGGGGAGAACTTTGTATTGAGATCCAAAAAGAGAGAAGAAGCCATCTAGCTAATAACTATGGACCCGTAGGTCTAAGGTAAACTACTCACACTTCATCGGAGAGGCTATGGTGTTGATGTAGAAGCCCTCCGTGATCGATGCCCCCTCTGGCGGAGCTCCGAAACAAGCCCCAAGATGGGATCTCGTGGATATAGAAAGTTACGGCGGTGGAATTAGGGTTTTGGCTCCGTATCTGATCGTTTGGGGGTACGTAGGTATATATAGGAGGAAGAAGTACGTCGGTGGAGCAACAGGGGGCCCATGAGGGTGGAGGGCGCGCCTGGGGGTAGGCGCGCCCCCTACCTCGTGGCCTCCCTGTTGGTTGCTTGACGTAGGGTCCAAGTCTCCTGGATCATGTTCGGTGAGAAAATCACGTTCCCGAAGGTTTCATTCCGTTTGGACTCCATTTGGTATTCCTTTTCTTCGAAACCCTAAAATAGGCAAAAAACAGCAATTCTGGGCTGGGCCTCCGGTTAATAGGTTAGTCCCAAAAATAATATAAAAGTGGATAATAAAGCCCAGTAATGTCCAAAACAGTAGATAATATAGCATGGAGCAAGCAAAATTATAGATACGTTGGAGACGTATCACTTCACCAGCACCATCTCCTCTCAAAACCCTAGTTCATCTCTTGTATCCAATTCTTGTCTCTAAGTCCGGGATTGGTACATGTGGGTTGCTAGTAGTGTTAATTACTCCTTGTAGTTGATGCTAGTTGGTTTATTTGGTGGAAGATCATATGTTCAGATCCTTTATGCATATTAATACCCCTCTGATTATGAACATTATTATGCTTTGTGAGTAGTTATGTTTGTTCCTGAGGACATGGGAGAAGTCTTGCTATTACTAGTCATGTGAATTTGGTATTCGTTCGATATTTTGATGAGATGTATGTTGTGTCTCCTCTAGTGGTGTTATGTGAACGTGGAATACATGACACTTCACCATTATTTGGGCCTAGAGGAAGGCATTGGGAAGTAATAAGTAGATGATGGGTTGCTAGACTGACAGAAGCTTAAACCCTAGTTTATGCGTTGCTTCGTAAGGGGCTGATTTGGATCCATATGTTTCATGCTATGGTTAGGTTTACCTTAATACTTTTGTTGTAGTTGCGGATGCTTGCAATAGAGGTTAATCATAAGGGGGATGCTTGTCCAAGTAAGGACAGCACCCAAGCACCGGTCCACCCACATACCAAATTATCAAAGTACCGAACATGAATCATATGAATATGATGAAAACTAGCTTGATGATATTCCCATGTGTCCTCGGGAGCGCTTTTCTCTATATAAGAGTTTGTCCAGGCTTGTCGTTTACTACAAAAAGGATTGGGCCACCTTGCTGCACTTTATTTACTTTTGTTACTTGTTACTCGTTACAAATTATCCTATCACAAAACTATCTGTTACTTATTATTTCAGTGCTTGCGGAGAATACCTTGCTGAAAACCGATTATCATTTCCTTCTGCTCCTTGTTGGGTTCGACACTCTTACTTATCGAAAGGACTACGATAGATCCCCTATACTTGTGGGTCATCACAATCGTGGTTCCGATCATATTTTCTCTTTGATTCCATTTCTCGGACTAGTTAAAGCACTTGTCTTCTGCAGATCAATACACCTTTGCAACCTCTATTATGTTCTACCTTCGAGTATTACCCCGTGGTATCTCGATAAAATCACAGAACAATATCACTTCTTATGAGTTCTTCTTCAAGTATTATTTCTCACCGATTCCAATTTTTCCTCGGGTTCTGAGTTGTTAGACACTCAGGGACACCAATAGTGAATCGAGTCTGTAATCCAATTCAATAACTCTAAGTATTTTTTGTTGTTTATGAGTTTAATAATCCTTCAACGCATTCCTAGCCCGATCGGCTATATCATTATCGTGCTAAATTTTTAACTGTGCTACCGATCCTTCTCCCTGGAGCACAATTTTTGGCGATGAGCTAAGTTTACTCGATCTTCCTTGTCATACCATTTCGCCCTGAACAGCAAGCCTGATTTCGGGTTTGTGTCGTACCTGTGGTTCCAACAACCTCTTGCTTCATCAGTCCTTTGACTTGATGTCGTCGCCGATGGATTACATCTTCATGAAATCTCTCAACAATTGTGTCATGATCATCATCAACATTCTGAGGTCTTCCAAGATATCGATCGAATTCATGGTGAGAAATACCATCCTTTCCCCTTGATGATTTGTGTTATCATCGACAGCATCCTTGTCTTCCCTCAACACAAATGTGTTCATGTTTTGGATTGAATCTTGAGTCCCTTGCTATCCATCATATGTTCTTCTTTACCTTGGAGTATTACCATCTTTTATGTCAAGAATGCTGTGAGAATTTCTCCACCTCTTACGAATTCTTGGTATAGTGATACTTCTCACCATCACCATTCTTTCTTGTGTTGTTTCTAACCAGGATACCAACAGGTGAACGATGTTGTTTGGATTCTGCCCTTCTATCAACCCTATTGCTTTGGAGTTAATGGTCAACATTACATCCTTAGGCCATTGAATATCGAATCACCATTCTAACATTGATCGTACTACCTAAGCCCATATTTCGGGTGCACCTTTCAGCCAATGTTTAATTGAGTATGTTTTTTTTCTCTAACATACATCATTATATCATTTGATCCGACCAATTCTATCCCCTTGTTCACATAAGTCCATCTTTTGAAAATCTCAATGAATTGTTGTTGAGTCAATCATCCACATCCTCACCTCTCCTTCATTTAATGATGAACTCTTGTTTTGGAACGTGCTTCCATGGTTCATTTCCCGAGAATCTTAAAATGTCTTTGCGTCAACTGTTGTTGCACCGTTTCTTCTCGGACATCCTGAGTCCGAGGTATCCTGACAACAATCAGATCTGAATCTCGGTCAGATATGATAGTTCGAACATATTTCCTAGAGTTTTAACACTAGTCTTTATATGACTTGGTAAGGTGATGTCATGCCTAGCACACCTGGCCAGAGAACCTATTGTTATAGTTTCCTATTTAGCAAGGTTAACCATTCTTCCATGAGGAGATCGTAAGACTTATTCTATATGTTGTTCCTGATGAATCCTTTCTGTATCCAAGTTCGATCGTTGCTTCAAGACCATGTCAATGCTATCTCGAAGCATGTCTGTGGTACTCCAATTTTCAACAAGAACATTTGAAGGCCAATGCTAAATGTGTCTTGCTCAATTATCCAAACACCGTCGTGTGGGTAATGTCATGAAATTTCTCTCCCCTACCTAAAGAGTTTTCTACATTATATCCTGTCATGGATATCATGCTCTGCTTGTCCTTGGGAAGGATATACCCCTGAAATATGTGTTTAAACACATTTTCCTTTCCATTGTTTTGTTTAATTTGATAATCATATTATCCTTTCCATTGTTTGTTTTAACCTTTCTTGAGGTCTATATGATCTAAACAGCAATATTCTCCTGCTTATGTAAACACCTCGATGTATAATTCTGTCAGCAAGACCCTGTTACTATTGTTGATGACATTCCAGTAGCCACCGATGGACGAGAACTTTGCCTAATGGTCCGTCTCTTTCAACGAGCAGGAAAATGGTTCTCTTCGTCCCTCGCCCTTGGTACCAACGATGCTGCCAACATAATTGATCGGTTATTCTCTGATATGTATTACTATCATGACCGTGAAAGATGTCAACCCCCTTCCTTCTTTTAACCCACATGGTGGGCTCATAACCCACAGCTCCACAGGATCGAAACCTGACTCTCGTGTACACCCCCCATTTCCAAGGTTATTCCTCACGCTTGGCTTCGTGTGTAATTCGCGAGCCACCTTCCTAGTGATTTATTCTGGTATCAGACATAATACTTATTCTCGTTACTCTGTACCCCTTTCACATCTTGTTTCAGTCATCGAACGAATGTCTACCCATTTGAAACTTCTTATTGTACCATATTACTTTGCTCTCGGCATGTTTTATTCGTTCAACTCGAGAGATACTCATATGTTCATTCGTGGGATAACCCTCGATGACTACCCCTGGTAGCGTTCTATCGTTGTCAAGCTGCCCCTTTCCTATTCGTAAGTACGATGGAGCCCCCGAAGAAAGGATACCAACATCGTCATGATGACCCGAAGCAGAGAAAATGAAGACACCCACGTAATGGATCGACCTCTTTGAGAAGAGCAACCAAGACCGAGATGACTCGTTAGAATTTCGTAACCAAATCCCTTCCCCCTCACTTCCCCTCCCCTCGTAAATCTCGGGACGAGATTTCTTGTAGTGGAGGAGAATTGTGACGCCCGGATATTTAAGCTACAGTAATTCCCTGTTAATCATGCCGTGTCACCTTAGTTACTGTTGCTAATCTCGTGTTAGTTCAAAAACGATTCAAAATTCAAATTCAAAATCAAGTCAAACGATTAAAGTTTTCAAAAGTCAAAACTAAAATGTTGTAAAGGTGTTAAATAAATCATGGGTAATAATGGTGGATAAACCTAAATTTAATAAAATGTTTAAGTCTTAAAAATAATTAAAATAGAGGTTTAAATATCAAAATAAATGCCTTTTGAATTTTATAAAATATTAAACTATTTTAATTTGGCATGAGAATTAATGTGGCAGTAGTATATTTAAAGTGATAATTTAGGTGCTAGTGATACTTTTTATAAAACTAAAATAAAAGAAGACTAAAAGTAAAACAGTAAAAGAAAAATAATAAAAGGTAAAAAAGAAAAAAAAGAAATTGCAGGCCCAACTAGCCGGCCCAGCTGGCCACCATACCCCCCATGGGCCAACCAAGCCACTGGCCCACCTCTCCCTCTCCTTATTCTCTGGTCACCGTGACCTAAAGCGAGCGACACCCCACCCCCACTCGCTCCTCCCACGACTCCCTTCCCTCCCCCGATTCAGATCGGATCGGGGCTCGCGAGCTCAACGCCGCCGCCGTCCTCTATGTCGCCGCCTCTTCGCCGGCCTATATCCGCCATCATCGCCCGCCCCCTGCCCCCCGCTGCCCGTGCCCTACACCAACCCGTGAGGCCCCCTTCCTTCCTCCTTTCTCGCGGTCACCGCCGTCACCGCGCGCCCGCGCCGTCCCGCACGCCACTCGCACCGCCGTGCTCTCCTCCGCGGTCTGCTCCGGTCCGGCCACCCTGCCCCGCGTCCGCGCTCCACGCCTCCTCCTGCGCCCGTTGCCGATTCTGCCGCTGCTGTTGTAGGCTGCTGTTGCTGATGCTTTTGCTATTCCGCTGCCCGCAGCTTGTGTCGCCGTGCTCGGCCACTCCCGCATCCGTTTGCGCCAGCGCGCCCCAGCCGCACCAATCCACGCAGCCTTGCCCAGCTTGACCACCATTCCCTACGTGCTTCGCTTCCCCCGCTCGCGACGCACCTGGAGCCCCCTCACTCACCGCGGCCCACATCCCCGCCAGCACGACCTGCTACCGTGCGCACGCGCCACAACGCCCGCTGCTGCCGCCTTCGACTCCCCGCGCCATCGGTCAGCTCCCGCCCTGCGGTGGTCCGGCCGCACCCTCCACGGCCCCGGCGTCCTCCTCCGACGACCGCCCGATTCACCTCGGCCCTGCCCCGACGTGGCCTCGTCGGCATCGCGCTGGTGCCCATCCGCGCACGCCGTGGCCGCCTCTGCTCGCCCGCGCTCCGGCGCCCTCCCATCATTTCTTTAACGACTGGCCGGCACCCCATGGCCCCGTGCCTCACCGCACCTCGCCTCCGCCTGCAGTGGTCCCGGTTGTCCACGCCGTCTTGCCCCGGCGACCTCGTCCCGCCCTGCGGGCGAGTGCCCGCTCGGGTGCGCCCGCACCCGGCGCCCGCGCCCGTGACCCACCACCCATTAGCGCCCGTGGGTCTATGACACATGGGTCCCACGGCCCTAGAAGTTTCTTATATTAATTAATTAATTAATTAAAAATTTAATCAAATTAATTAATTAATTAATCAAGTTAACTAATCATAATTAGATTAATCTAATCACTAATTAACCTATCTAATTTGTTAATTAAACTAATTAATTTCGTTAATTAGTTGACAACCTATGACAAGCGGGCCCCGTCTGTCAGTTTGATATAGTCAACCTTTGTTGACTGCTGACATCAGCAAGCACTGTTCTGGATAATGTTGATTTAAAATAATTAAATAAATCCTAAAATTGATTAAAATCTTTTAAAATTAATATAAAATAAACCATAGCTCGGATCAAAAAACTTTGTACATGAAAGTTGTTCAGAACGACGAGACGAATCTGGATACGTAGCCAGTTCGTGTTGGAAATATGCCCTAGAGGCAATAATAAATTGATTATTATTATATTTCCTTGTTCATGATAATTGTTTATTATCCATGCTAAAATTGTATTGATAGGAAACTCATATACATGTGTGGATACATAGACAACACCATGTCCCTAGTAAGCCTCTAGTTGACTAGCTCGTTGATCAATAGATGGTTACGGTTTCCTGACCATGGACATTGGATGTCGTTGATAACGGGATCACATCATTAGGAGAATGATGTGATGGACAAGACCCAATCCTAAGCATAGCTCAAGATCGTGTAGTTCGTTTGCTAAAGCTTTTCTAATGTCAAGTATCGTTTCCTTAGACCATGAGATTGTGCAACTCCCGGATACCGTAGGAATACTTTGGGTGTGCCAAACGTCACAACGTAACTGGGTGGCTATAAAGGTGCACTACGGGTATCTCCGAAAGTGTCTTTTGGGTTGGCACGAATCGAGACTGGGATTTGTCACTCCGTGTAAACGGAGAGGTATCTCTGGGCCCACTTGGTAGGACATCATCATAATGTGCACAATGTGACAAAGGAGTTGATCACGGGATGATGTGTTACGGAACGAGTAAAAGAGACTTGTCGGTAACGAGATTGAACAAGGTATCGGGATACCGACGATCGAATCTCGGACAAGTATCGTACTGCTAGACAAAGGGAATTGTATACGGGATTGATCGAATCCTCGACATCGTGGTTCATCCGATGAGATCATCGTGGAACATGTGGGAACCAACATGGGTATCCAGATCCCGCTGTTGGTTATTGACCGGAGAACGTTTCGGTCATGTCTGCATGGTTCCCGAACCCGTAGGGTCTACACACTTAAGGTTCGATGACGCTAGGGTTATAAAGGAAGTTTGTATGTGGTTACCGAATGTTGTTCAGAGTCCCGGATGAGATCCCAGACGTCACGAGGAGTTCCGGAATGGTCCGGAGGTAAAGATTTATATATGGGAAGTCCTGTTTTGGTCACCGGAAAAGTTTCGGATTTTATCGGTAACGTACCGGGACCACCGGGAGGGTCCCGGGGGTCCACCAAGTGGGGCCACCAGCCCCAGAAAGTTGCGTGGGCCAAGTGTGGGAGGGGACCAGCCCCAGGTGGGCTGGTGCGCCCCCCCACCAAGGCCCAAGGCGCAGGGAGAGTGGGAGGGGGCAAACCCTAGGTCCAGATGGGCCTTAAGGCCCACCCTAGGTGCGCCCCCCTCTCTCCCCCCTTGGCCGCACCCTAGATGGGTTTTGGGGGCTGCCGCCCCCCTAGGGAGGGAACCCTAGATGGGGGCGCAGCCCCTCCCCTTCCCCTATATATACTTGAGGTTAGGAGGGCTGCAACACACGATTTGATCTCTCCCTGGCGCAGCCCTACCCCTCTCCCTCCTCGTCTCTTGCGGTGCTTGGCGAAGCCTTGCTGGAGTACCACGCTCCTCCACCACCACCACGCCGTTGTGCTGCTGCTGGATGGAGTCTTCCTCAACCTCTCTCCTTGCTGGATCAAGGCATGGGAGACATCACCGGGCTGTACGTGTGTTGAACACGGAGGTGCCGTCCGTTCGGCACTAGGATCATCGGTGATTTGGATCACGACGAGTACGACTCCATCAACCCCGTTCTCTTGAACGCTTCCGCGTAGCGATCTACAAGGGTATGTAGATGCACTCTCCTTCCCTTCGTTGCTGGTTTCTCCATAGATTGATCTTGGTGACACGTAGGAAAATTTTGAATTTCTGCTACGTTCCCCAACAGTGGTATCAGAGCTAGGTCTATGCGTAGTTTCTATGCACGAGTAGAACACAAAGTTGTTGTGGACGTTGATTTTGTTCAATATGCTTACCGTTACTAGTCCAATCTTGATTCGGCGGCTTTGTGGGATGAAGCGGCCCAGACCGACCTTACACGTACTCTTACGTGAGACTGGTTCCACCAACTGACATGCACTAGTTGCATAAGGTGGCTAGCGGGTGTCTGTCTCTCTCACTTTAGTCGGATCGGATTCGATGAAAAGGGTCCTTATGAAGGGTAAATAGCTATTGGCATATCACGTTGTGGTTTTTGCGTAGGTAAGAAACGTTCTTGCTAGAAACCCATAGCAGCCACGTAAAACATGCAAACAACAATTAGAGGATGTCTAACTTGTTTTTGCAGGGTATGCTATGTGATGTGATATGGCCAAAAGGATGTGATGAATGATATATGTGATGTATGAGATTGATCATGCTCTTGTAATAGGAATGACGACTTGCATGTTGATGAGTATGACAACCGGCAGGAGCCATAGGAGTTGTCTTTATTTATTATATGACCCGCGTGTCATTGAACAATGCCATGTAATTACTTTACTTTGTTGCTAACCGGTAGCCATAGTAGTAGAAGTAATAGTTGGCGAGCAATTTCATGGAGACACGATGATGGAGATCATGGTGTCATGCCGGTGACAAGATGATCATGGAGCCCCAAGATGGAGATCAAAGGAGCTATATGATATTGGCCATATCATGTCACTATTATTTAATTGCATGTGATGTTTATCATGTTTTTGCATCTTTTTTACTTAGAAAGATGGTAGTAAATAAGATGATCCCTCATAATAATTTCAAGAAAGTGTTCCCCCTAACTGTGCACCGTTGCGACAGTTCGTTGTTTCGAAGCACCACGTGATGATCGGGTGTGATAGATTCTAACGTTCACATACAACGGGTGTAAGACAGATTTACACACGCGAAACACTTAGGTTGACTTGACGAGCCTAGCATGTACAGACATGGCCTCGGAACACAAGAGACCGAAAGGTCGAGCATGAGTCGTATGGTAGATACGATCAACATGAAGATGTTCACCGATGATGACTAGTCCGTCTCACGTGATGATCGGACACGGCCTAGTTGACTCGGATCATATAATCACTTAGATGACTAGAGGGATGTCTATCTGAGTGGGAGTTCATAAGATGAACTTAATTATCCTGAACATAGTCAAAAGGTCTTCGCAAATTATGTCGTAGCTCGCGCTTCAGGTCTACTGTTTAGATATGTTCCTAGAGAAAATTTAGTTGAAAGTTGATAGTAGCAATTATGCGGACTAGGTCTGTAAACTGAGGATAGTCCTCATTGCTTCATAGAAGGCTTATGTCCTTAATGCACCGCTCGGTGTGCTGAACCTCGAACGTCGTCTGTGGATGTTGCGAACATCTGACATACACATTTTGATAACTACGTGATAGTTCAGTTAAACGGTTTAGAGTTGAGGCACCGAAGACGTTTTGAAACGTCGCAAAACATATGAGATGTTTCGAGGGCTGAAATTGGGATTTCAGGCTCGTGCCCACGTCAAGAGGTATGAGACCTCCGACGATTTTCTTAGCCTGCAAACTAAGGAGAAAGGCTCAATTGTTGAGCTTGTGCTCAGATTGTCTGAGTACAACAATCATTTGAATCGAGTGGGAGTTGATCTTCCAGATAAGATAGTGATATTTCTCCGAAGTCATTACCACCAAGCTGCTAGAGCTTCATGATGAACTATAATATATCAGGGACATATATGATGATCCTTGAGATATTCGCGATGTTTGACACCACAAAAGTAGAAATCAAGAAGGAGCATCAATTGTTGATGGTTGGTGAAACCACTAGTTTCAAGAAGGGCAAGGGCAAGAAGGGATACTTCATGAAACGGCAAATCAGCTGCTGCTCTAGTGAAGAAACCCAAAGTTGAACCCAAACCCGAGACTAAGTGCTTCTGTAATAAGGGGGACAGCCACTGGAGCAGAATTACCCTAGATACTTGGTAGATGAGAAGGCTGGCAAGGTCGGTAGAAGTATATTGGATATACATTGTGTTAATGTGTACTTTACTAGTACTCCTAGTAGCACCAGGGTATTAAATACCGGTTCGGTTACTAAGTGTTAGTAACTCGAAATAAAAGTTGCGGAGTAAACGGAGACTAGCTAAAGGTGAGCTGGCGATATGTGTTGGAAGCTTTTCCCTAGCTTGATGTGATCAAGCATAGCACGCTCCCTCTACCATCGAGATTGGTGTTTGCATTGAGGATAAACATGATTGGATTATGTCTATCGCAATACGGTTATTCATTTAAGGAGAATAATGGTTACTCTGTTTAATTGAATAATACCTTCAATGGTCTTGCACCTAAAATGAATGGTTTATTGAATCTCGATCATAGTGATACACATGTACATGCCAAAAGATATAAGATAGTAATGATAGCACCACCTACTTGTGGCACTGCCACGTAAGTCATATCGGTATAAAACGCATGAAGAAGCTCCATGTTGATGGATCTTTGGGCTCACTCGTTTTTGAAAAGTTTGAGACATGCGAACCATGTCTATTGGTGTATATGCATGAAGAAACTCCATGCAAATGGACCATTTGGACTCACTTGATTTTGAATCACTTGAGACATGCAAATCATACCACATGGGCAAGATGACTGAAAGCCTCGTTTTCAGTAAAATGGAACTAGAAAGCAACTTGTTGGAAGTAATACATTTTGATGTGTGCAGTCCAATGAGTGCTGAGGCATGTAGTGGATGATTTGAGTAGATGTTGAGTATATTTACTTGATGAATCATGAGTCTGAATTATTGAAAGGTTCAAGTAATTTCAAGGTGAAGTTGAAAGATCGTCGTGACAAGAGGATAAAAGATCTATGATATGATCATAGAGATGAATATCTGAATTACGAGTTTGGCACAGAATTAAGACATTGTGGAAATTGTTTCACAACTAATACAGCCTGGAACACCATAGTGTGATGGTGTGTCCGAACATCATAACTGCACCCTATTGGATATGATGCATACCATGATGTCTCTTACCGAATTACCACGATAGTTTATGGGTTAGGCATTAGAAACAACCACATTTACTTTAAATAGGGCACCACGTAATTCCGATGAGATGACACCATATGAACTATGGTTTAGAGAAACCTAAGCTGTCATTTCATAAAAGTTTGGGGCTGCGACGCTTATGTGAAAAAGTTTCAGGCTGATAAGCTCGAACCCAAAGCGGATAAATGCATCTTCATAGGACACCCAAAACAGTTGGGTATACCTCCTATCTCAGATCCGAAAGCAATAAGGGATTGTTTCTAGAATCGGGTCCTTTCTTGAGGAAAAGTTTCTCTCGAAGGAATTGAGTGGGAGGATGGTGGAGACTTGATGAGGTTATTGAACCGTCACTTCAACTAGTGTATAGCAAGGCACAAAGAGTTGTTCCTGTGGCACCTACACCAATTGAGTGGAAGCTTATGATATTGATCATGAGACTTCGGATCAAGTCACTCCCAAACCTCGTAGGATGACAAGGATGCGTACTACTTCAGAGTGGTACGTAATCCTGTCTTGGAAGTCATGTTGCTAGACAACAATGAACCTACGAGCTATGGAGAAGCGATGGTGGGCCCGGATTCCGATAAATGACTCGAGGCCATAAAAAACCGAGAGAGGATCCATGTATGAAAACAAAGTGTAGACTTTGGCAGAACGGCTCGATGGTCGTAAGGCTATTGAGTACAGATGGATTTTAAAAGGAAGACGGACAATGATGGTAAGTATCACCATTGAGAAAGCTCGACTTGTCGTTAAGATGTTTCCCGACAAGTTCAAGGAGTTGACAATGATGAGACTTTCTCACACGTAGCGATGCTAAAAGTTTGTTGGAATTATGTTAGCAGTTACTGCATTATTTATGAAATCATGCAGATAGGATGTCAAAACATTGTTTCCTCGACGATTTTCTTGAGGAAAGGTTGTATGAGATACAACCAGAAGGTTTTTGTCAATCCTGGAAAAATGCTAACAAGTATGCAAAGACTCCAGCAATCCTTCTAAGGACTGGAGTAAGCATCTCGGAGTTGGAATGTATGCTTTGATGAGATGATCAAAGATTTTGGGTGTATACAAAGTTTATGAGAAACTTGTATTTCCAAAGAAGTGAGTGGGAGCACTATAGAATTTCCGATGAGTATGTGTTGTTAACATGTTGTTGATCGGAAATGATGTAGAATTTCTAGAAAGCATGCGGAGTTATTTGAAAAGTGTTTTTCAATGGAAAGCCTGGATTAAGCTACTTGAACGTTGAGCATCAAGATCTATAAGGATAGATCAAAACGCTTAATGGTACTTTCAAATGAGCACATACCTTGACATGATCTTGAAGGTGTTCAAGATGGATCAGTCAAAGAAGGAGTTCTTGCCTGAGTTGTAAGGTATGAAGTTAAGACTTAAAGCTCGACCACGGCAGAAGAAAGAGAAAGGACGAATGTCGTCCCCTATGCTTTTGTCATAGGCTCTATACGGTATGCCATGCTGAGTACCGCACCTGATGTGTGCCTTGCCACATGTCTGGCAAGAGGGTACAAAGGTGATCCAGGAGTGGATCACCAGATAGCGGTCAAAATTGTCCTTGGAGTAATAAGGACATGTTTCTCGATTATGGAGGTGATAAAGAGTTCGGCGTAAAGGGTTACATCGATGCAAGCTTTAACACCTATCCGAATGACTCTGAGTAGCAAACCGGATACGTATAGTGGAGCAACCATTTGGAATAGCTCCAAGTGGAGCGTGGAAGCAGCATTTATAATATGACCTAGAGATTTGCAAAGTACATACGGATCTAAATGTTGCAGACCCGTTGACTAAAACCTCTCTCACAAGCAAAATATGATCAAACCCAGAACTCATTGAGTCTTAATCACATGATGATGTGAATTAGTTTAGTGACACTAGTAAACTCTTTGGATGTTGGTCACATGGCGATGTGACCTGTGAGTGTTAATCACATGGCGATGTGATCTAGATTATTGACTCTAGTGCAAGTGGGAGACTGTTGGAAATATGCCCTAGAGGCAATAATAAATTGATTATTATTATATTTCCTTGTTCATGATAACCGTTTATTATCCATGCTAGAATTGTATTGATAGGAAACTCATATACATGTGTGGATACATAGACAACACCATGTCCCTAGTAAGCCTCTAGTTGACTAGCTCGTTGATCAATAGATGGTTACGGTTTCCTGACCATGGACATTGGATGTCGTTGATAACGGGATCACATCATTAGGAGAATGATGTGATGGACAAGACCCAATCCTAAGCATAGCTCAAGATCGTGTAGTTCGTTTGCTAAAGCTTTTCTAATGTCAAGTATCGTTTCCTTAGACCATGAGATTGTGCAACTCCCGGATACCGTAGGAATACTTTGGGTGTGCCAAACGTCACAACGTAACTGGGTGGCTATAAAGGTGCACTATGGGTATCTCCGAAAGTGTCTTTTGGGTTGGCACGAATCGAGACTGGGATTTGTCACTCCGTGTAAACGGAGAGGTATCTCTGGGCCCACTCGGTAGGACATCATCATAATGTGCACAATGTGACCAAGGAGTTGATCACGGGATGATGTGTTACGGAACGAGTAAAAGAGACTTGCCGGTAACGAGATTGAACTAGGTATTGAGATACCGACGATCGAATCTCGGGCAAGTAACATACCGATGACAAAGGGAACAAAGTATGTTGTTATGCGGTCTGACCGATAAAGATCTTCGTAGAATATGTAGGAGCCAATATGAGCATCCAGGTTCCGCTATTGGTTATTGACTGGAGACGTGTCTCGGTCATGTCTACATTGTTCTCGAACCCGTAGGGTCCGCACGCTTAAGGTTTCGATGACAGTTATATTATGAGTTTATGCTTTTTGATGTACCGAAGTTTGTTCGGAGTCCCGGATGTGATCACGGACATGACGAGGAGTCTCGAAATGGTCGAGACATAAAGATTGATATATTGGAAGCCTATATTTGGATATCGGAAGTGTTCCAGGTGAAATCGGGATTTTACCGGAGTACCGGGAGGTTACCGGAACCCCCCGGGAGGTATATGGGCCTTAGTGGGCTTTAGTGGAAGAGAGGAGAGGTGGCCAGGGCTGGGCCGCGCGCCCCTCCCCCCTAGTCCGAATAGGACAAGGAGAGGGGGGCGGCGCCCCCCTTCCTTCTCTCTCTCCTCTTTCCCCCTTCCCGAATCCTATTCCAACTAGGAAAGGGGGGAATCCTACTCCTGGTGGGAGTAGGACTCCTCCTGGCGCGCCCTCCTCCTGGCCGACCGCACCCCCCTTGATCCTTTATATACGGGGGCAGGGGGCACCCCTAGACACACAAGTTGATCCACGTGATCATATTCTTAGCCGTGTGCGGTGCCCCCTTCCACCATAATCCTCGATAATATTTTAGCGGTGCTTGGGTGAAGCCCTGTGACGGTAGTACATCAAGATCGTCACCACGCCATCGTGCTGACAGAACTCTTCCCCGACACTTTGCTGGATCGGAGTCCGGGGATCATCATCGAGCTGAACGTGTGCTAGAACTCGGAGGTGCCGTAGTTTCGGTGCTTGATCGGTTGGGCCGTGAAGACGCACGACTACATCAACCGCGTTGTGCTAACGCTTCCGCTGTCGGTCTACAAGGGTACGTAGATCACACTCTCCCCTCTCGTTGCTATGCATCACCATGATCTTGCGTGTGCGTTGGAAAATTTTGAAATTACTACGTTCCCCAACAGTGGCATCCGAGCCTAGGTTTTATGTGTTGATGTTATATGCACGAGTAGAACACAAGTGAGTTGTTGGCGATATAAGTCATACTGCTTACCAGCATGTCATACTTTGGTTCGGCGGTATTGTTGGACGAAGCGGCCCAGACCGACATTACGCGTACGCTTACGCGAGACCGGTTCTCCCGACGTGCTTTGCACATAGGTGGCTTGCGGGTGACAGTTTCTCCAACTTTAGTTGAACCGAGTGTGGCTACGCCCGGTCCTTGCGAAGGTTAAAACAGCACCAACTTGACAAACTATCGTTGTGGTTTTGATGCGTAGGTAATATTGGTTCTTGCTTAAGCCCGTAGCAGCCACGTAAAACTTGCAACAACAAAGTAGAGGACGTCTAACTTGTTTTTGCAGGGCATGTTGTGATGTGATATGGTCAAGACATGATGCTAAATTTTATTGTATGAGATGATCATGTTTTGTAACCGAGTTATCGGCAACTGGCAGGAGCCATATGGTTGTCGCTTTATTGTATGCAATGCAATCGCGCTGTAATGCTTTACTTTATCACTAAGCGGTAGCGATAGTCGTGGAAGCATAAGATTGGCGAGGCGACAACGATGCTACGATGGAGATCAAGGTGTCGCACCGGTGACGATGGT
The DNA here is from genome assembly GCF_003073215.2 of Triticum urartu. Lineage (NCBI taxonomy): Eukaryota > Viridiplantae > Streptophyta > Magnoliopsida > Poales > Poaceae > Triticum > Triticum urartu. The sequence goes on along the minus strand of NC_053024.1, from coordinate 195,223,987 downwards.
GATCACGACGGTGCTTCGAAGATGGAGATCACAAGCACAAGATGATGATGGCCATATCATATCACTTATATTGATTGCATGTGATGTTTATCTTTTATGCATCTTATCTTGCTTTGCTTGACGGTAGCATTGTAAGATGATCTCTCACTAATTATCAAGAAGTGTTCTCCCTGAGTATGCACCGTTGCGAAAGTTCTTCGTGCTGAGACACCACGTGATGATCGGGTGTGATAGGCTCTACGTTCAAATACAATGGGTGCAAAACAGTTGCACACGCGGAATACTCAGGTTATACTTGACGAGCCAAGCATATACAGATATGGCCTCGGAACACGGAGACCGAAAGGTCGAGCGTGAATCATATAGTAGATATGATCAACATAGTGATGTTCACCAATGAAACTACTCCATCTCACGTGATGATCGGACATGGTTTAGTTGATTTGGATCACGTGATCACTTAGAGGATTAGAGGGATGTCTATCTAAGTGGGAGTTCTTAAGTAATATGATTAAATGAACTTAAATTTATCATGAACTTAGTCCTTAGTAGTATTTTGCAAATTATGTTGTAGATCAATAGCTCGCGTTGTTGCTTTCATATGTTTATTTTGATATGTTCCTAGAGAAAAATTGTGTTGAAAGATGTTAGTAGCAATGATGCGGATTGGATCCGTGATGAGGTTTATCCTCATTGCTGCACAGAAGAATTATGTCCTTGATGCACCGCTAGGTGACGACAGACCTATTGCAGGAGCAGATGCAGACGTTATGAACGTTTGGCTAGCTCAATATGATGATTACTTGATAGTTTAGTGCACCATGCTTACGGCTTAGAATCGGGACTTTCAAAGACGTTTTGAACGTCATGGACCATATGAGATGTTCCTGGAGTTGAAGTTAATATTTCAAGCAAATACCCGAGTTGAGAGATATGAAGTCTCCAACAAGTTCTATAGCTAAAGGATGGAGCAGAATCGCTCAACTAGTGAGCATGTGCTCAGATTGTCTGGTACTACAATCGCTTGAATCAAGTGGGAGTTAATCTTCCAGATAAGATAGAGATTGATAGAATTCTCTAGTCACCATCACCAAGTTAGTAGAACTTCGTGATGAACTATAGTATTGCAAGGGATGATGAAAACGAATCCCGAGCTTTTCATGATGATGAAATCGATGAAGGTAGAAATCAAGAAAGAGCATCAAGTGTTTATGGTTGACAAGATCACTAGTTTCAAGAAAAGGGCAAAGGGAAGAAGGGGAACTTCAAGAAGAACGGCAAGCAAGTTGCTGCTCAAGTGAAGAAGCCCAATTCTGGTCCTAAGCCTGAGACTAAGTGCTTCTACTGCAAAGGAACTGGTCACTGGAAGCGGAACTGCCCCAAGTATTTGGCGGATAAGAAGGATGGCAAAGTGAACAAAAGTATATTTGATATACATGTTATTGATGTGTACTTTACTAGTGTTTATAGCAACCCCTCAGTATTTGATACTGGATCAGTTTCTAAGAGTAGTAACTCGAAATAGGAGTTGCAGAATAAACAGAGACTAGTTAAGGGTGAAGTGACGATGTGTGTTGGAAGTAGTTACAAGATTGATATGATCATCATCGCACACTCCCCTATACTTTCGGGATTAGTGTTGAACCTAAATAAGTGTTATTTGGTTTTTGCGTTGAGCATGAATATGATTTGATCATGTTTATTGCAATACGGTTATTCATTAAAGTCAGAGAATAATTGTTGTTCTGTTTACATGAATAAAACCTTCGATGGTCATACACCCAAGGAAACAAGTTCATTGGATCTCGATCGTAGTGATACACATATTCATAATATTGAAACCAAAAGATGCAAAGTTAATAATGATAGTGCAACTTATTTGTGGCACTGCCGTTTAGGTCATATTGGTGTAAAGCGCATGAAGAAACTCCATGCTGATGGGGTTTTGGAATCACTTGATTATGAATCACTTGATGCTTGCATACCATGCCTTATGGGCAAGATGACTAAAACTCCGTTCTCCGGAACAATGGAGCAAGCACAGATTTGTTGGAAATCATACATACTGATGTATGTGGTCCGATGAATATTAAGGCTTGCAGGCAGGTATCATTATTTTCTGACCTTCACAGATGATTTGAGCAGATATGGGGATATCTACTTGATGAAACATAAGTCTGAAACATTTGAAACAGTTCAAAGAATTTCAGAGTGAAGTGGAAAAATCATCGTGACAAGAAAATAAAGTTTCTACGATATGATCGCAGAGGTAAAATATTTGAGTTACGAGATTTGGCCTTCCAATTAAAACAATGTGAAAAATTAATTTCACTACTCACGCCACCTGGAACACCATAGTGTAATGGTGTGTCCGAACGTCATGACCGTACTTTATTAGATATAGTGCGATCTATGATGTCTCTTACCGATCTACCACTATCGTTTTGGGGTTATGCATTAGAGACACCTGCATTCACATTAAATAGGGCACCGTCTAAATCCGTTGAGACGACACCGTGTGAACTATGGTTTGGCAAGAAACCTGAGCTGTCGTTTCTTAAAGTTTGGAGTTGCGCGATGCTTATGTGAAAAAGTTTCATCTCGATAAGCTCAAACTCAAATCGGAGAAAGTGCGTCTTCATAGGATACCCCAAAGAAAATGTTGGGTACACCTTCTATCACAGATTCGAAGGCAAGATATTCGTTGCTGAGAATGGATCCTTTCTAGAGAAGGAGTTTCTCTCGAAAGAAGTGAGTGGGATGAAAGTAGAACTTGATGAGGTAACTATACCTGCTCCCTTATTGGAAAGTAGTTCATCACAGAAATATGTTCCTGTGACTACTACACCAATTAGTGAGGAAGCTAATGATGATGATCATGTAACTTCAGATCAAGTTACTACCGAACCTCGTAGGTAAACCAGAGTGAGATCCGCACCAGAGTGGTATAATCCTATTCTGGAGGTCATGTTACTTGACCATGAACTACGAACTATGAGGAAGCGATGATGAGCCCAGATTCCGCAAAATGGCTTGAGGCCATGAAATCTGAGATGAGATCCATGTATGAGAACAAAGTATGGACTTTGGTTGACTTGCCCGATGATCGGCAAGCCATAGAAAATAAATGGATCTTCAAGAGGAAGACGGACGCTGATAGTAGTGTTACTATCTAGAAAGCTAGAATTATCGCAAAAAGGTTTTCGACAAGTTCAAGGTGTTGACTACGATGAGAGTTCCTCACTCGTATCTTTGCTTAAGTCTGTCCGAATCATGTTAGCAATTGCCGCATTTTATGAAATCTGGCAAATGGATAAACAAAACTGCATTCCTTAATGGATTTATTAAAGAGGAGTTGTATATGATGCATCCAGAAAGGTTTTGTCAATCCTAAAGGTGCTAAGGAAATATGCAAGCTCCAGCGATCCATCTATGGACTGGTGCAAGCATCTCGGAGTTGGAATATACGCTTTGATAAGTTGATCAAAGCATATAGTTTTATACAGACTTGCGGTGAAGCCTGTATTTACAAGAAAGTGAGTGGGAGCACTACCGCATTTCTGATAAGTATATGTGAATGACATATTATTGATCAGAAATAATGTAGAATTATTCTGCAAAGCATAAAGGAGTGTTTGAAAGGAGTTTTTCAAAGAAAGACCTCAGTGAAGCTGCTTACATATTAAGCATCAAGATCTATAGAGATAGATCAAGACGCTTGATAAGTTTTTTCAATGAGTACATACCTTGACAAGATTTTGAAATAGTTCAAAATGGAACAGTCAAAGAAAGAGTTCTTGCCTGTGTTACAAGGTGTGAAATTGAGTAAGACTCAAAGCCCGACCACAGCAGAAGATAGAAAGAGAATGAAAGTCATTCCCTATGCCTCGGCCATAGGTTCTATAAAGTATGCCATGTTGTGTACCAGACCTATTGTATACCCTGTCCTGAGTTTGGCAAAGGAGTACGATAGTGATCTAGGAGTAGATCACTGGACATTGGTCAAAATTATCCTTACTGGAGTAAGGATATGTTTCTCGATTATGGAGGTGACAAAAGGTTCGTCGTAAAGGGTTACGTCGATGCAAGTTTTGACACTAATACAGATGACTCTAAGTCTCAATCTGGATACATATTGAAAGTGGGAGCAATTATCTAGAGTAGCTCCGTGCAGAGCATTGTTGACATAGAAATTTGCAAAATACATACGGATCTGAATGTTGCAGACCCGTTGACTAAACTTCTCTCACAAGCAAAACATGATCACACCTTAGTACTCTTTGGGTGTTAATCACATTGCGATGTGAACTAGATTATTGACTCTAGTAAACCCTTAGGGTGTTGGTCACATGACGATGTGAACTATGGGTGTTAATCACATGGTGATGTGAACTATTGATGTTAAATCACATGGCGATGTGATCTAGATTATTGACTCTAGTGCAAGTGGGAGACCTGAAGGAAATATGCCCTATAGGCAATAATAAAGTTATTATTTATTTCCTTATTTCATGATAAATGTTTATTATTCATGCTAGAATTGTATTGACCGGAAACATAATACATGTGTGAACACATAGACAAACAGAGTGTCACTAGTATGCCTCTACTTGACTAGCTCGTTAATCAAAGATGGTTATGTTTCCTAACCATGGACAAAGAGTTGTTATTTGATTAACGGGATCACATCATTAGGTGAATGATCTGATTGACATGACCCATTCCATTAGCTTAGCACCCGATCGTTTAGTATGTTGCTATTGCTTTCTTCATGACTTATACATGTTCCTATGACTATGAGATTATGCAACTCCCGTTTGCCGTAGGAACACTTTGTGTGCTACCAAACGTCACAACGTAACTGGGTGATTATAAAGGTGCTCTACAGGTGTCTCCAAAGGTACATGTTGGGTTGGCGTATTTCGAGATTAGGATTTGTCACTCCGATTGTCGGAGAGGTATCTCTGGGCCCTCTCGGTAATGCACATCACATAAGCCTTGCAAGCATTGCAACTAATGAGTTAGTTGCGAGATGATGTATTACGGAACGAGTAAAGAGACTTGCCGGTAACGAGATTGAACTAGGTATTGAGATACCGACGATCGAATCTCGGGCAAGTAACATACCGATGACAAAGGGAACAACGTATGTTGTTATGCGGTCTGACCGATAAAGATCTTCGTAGAATATGTAGGAGCCAAGAGCCAATATGGGCATCCAGGTTCCGCTATTGGTTTTGACCGGAGACGTGTCTCGGTCATGTCTACATTGTTCTCGAACCGTAGGGTCCGCACGCTTAAGGTTTCGATGACAGTTATATTATGAGTTTATGAGTTTTGATGTACCGAAGGAGTTCGGAGTCCCGGATGAGATCGGGGACATGACGAGGAGTCTCGAAATGGTCGAGACGTAAAGATCGATATATTGGACGACTATATTCGGACATCGGAAAGGTTCCGAGTGATTCGGGTATTTTTCGGAGTACCGGGTAGTTACGGGAGAAGCAATGGGCCTTGATGGGCTTTAGTGGGAAGAGGAGAAAGGGCCAAGGGGCTGCTGTGCCCCCCCTCCCCTCTCGTCCGAATTGGACTAGGGAAAAGGGGGCCGGCCACCTCTCCTTCTCCTCCACTTCCTTCTCCCTTCCTCCCCTCTTGGTGGACTCCTACTAGGACTTGGAGTCCTAGTAGGACTCCACATCCTGGCCGCACCTAGCCTTGGCCGGCCTCCTCCTCCTCCATCCTTTATATACTGAGGCAAGGGGCACCCCATGAACACAAGTTGATCTTCGTGATCGTTCCTTAGCCGTGTGCGGTGCCCCCCTCCACCATATTCCACCTCGGTTATTGTAGCGGTGCTTAGGCGAAGCCCTGCGACGGTAGAACATCAAGATCGTCACCACGCCGTCGTGCTGACGGAACTCCTCCCCGACGCTTTGCTGGATCGGAGCCCGGGGAGCGTCATCGAGCTGAACGGTGCCAAGAACTCGGAGGTGCTAGAGTAACGGTGCTTGGATCGGTCGATCGGGAAGACATACGACTACTTCGTCTACGTTGCATCAACGCTTCCGCTTCGATCTACGAGGGTACGTAGACAACACTCTCCCCTCTCATTGCTATGCATCACCATGATCTTGCGTGTGCATAGGAAATTTTTTGAAATTACTACGTTCCCCAACAGAACAGAACCACCTTGGAACATCTTCCTAAACATATTGTTTTTCTTTGAAAAAATCTGAAATTTTTAGTAACTTCAAACAAAAGTGAACCAACTTCAATAATATTGATAGCAGCTTGCCTAGAGCCTATATCAAGCATTAGAACTACTTGGAACCATATAAATTTGACATGCAAGCTCAAGAACATGGTCACCTATGAAGCACAAATTTGCAAAGAATAAAGCACTAGAACAAAAACTAATTGGACCAATGGAGGAGTCACATACCAAGGAACAATCTCCCCAAGCAGTTTTGCGAGAGGTGCTTTGAGCAAGGAGATCGAAAATCACAGCAAAAGTGGCCGGAACTCGTGCCTGAGTTGGTTTTTCGGGTTTGTGTGAGATAGAGGAAGAAGATGGGTGCTGGGATAAGAGGAGGAGGGCCACCGTGGGCCCACGAGGCAGGGGGCACGCCCTATAGGGGGGGCGCCCACCATCCTCGTGGCCAGGTGGCAGCTCCTCCCGTGGTAATTTTTGCTCAGTAAATCCTCAAATATTCCCAAAAAATCATATTAAATTGGCATGGCATTCTGAGGACTTTTATTTTCGGGATATTTTTATATTGCACGGATTAGTCAGGAAACAGACAGAAAAATACTATTTTTACTTTATTTCTACTAATTAACAGAAAGTAAAAGTGGGGTACAGAAGGTTGTGCTTCTAGTTTCATCCATCTCATGCTCATCAAAAAGAATCCACTAACAAGGTTGATCAAGTCTTGTTAACAAACTCATTCCGATAATCATGAAACTGGAGAAATTTCGAATAACACTAAGTTACCTCAACGGGGATATGCACATCCCCAATAATAAGAATATCATATTTCTTCTTGACAGTAGGAAGAGGAAATTCAAAACCTCCAAATATAATCGATGGAATTTTTCCAATAGAGTTGATACTATGAACTTGAGGTTGTTTCCTCGGAAAGTGTACCGTATGCTCATTACCATTAACATGAAAAGTGACATTGCCTTTGTTGCAATCAATAACAGCCCCTGCGGTATTAAGAAAAGATCTTCCAAGAATAATAAACATACTATCATCCTCGGGAATATCAAGTATAACAAAGTCCGTTAAAATAGTAACGTCTGCAACCACAACAGGCACATCCTCACAAATACCGACAGGTATAGCAGTTGATTTATCAGCCATTTGCAAAGATATTTCAGTAGGTGTCCACTTATTCAAGTCAAGTCTACGATATAAAGAGAGAGGCATAACACTAACACCGGCTCCAAGATCACATAAAGCAGTTTTAATATAATTTCTTTTAATGGAGCAAGGTATAGTAGGTACTCCGGGGTCTCCAAGTTTCTTTGGTATTCCACCCTTAAAAGTATAATTAGAAAGCATGGTGGAAATTTCAGCTTCCGGTATCTTTCTTTTATTAGTAATGATATCCTTCATATATTTAGCATAAGGATTTGTTTTGAACACATCAGTTAATCTCATACGCAAAAAGATAGGCCTAATCATTTCAGCAAAGCGCTCAAAATCCTCATCATCCTTTTTCTTGGATGGTTTTGGAGGAAAAGGCATGGGTTTCTGAACCCAAGGTTCCCTTTCTTTACCATGTTTCCTAGCTATAAAGTCTCATTTATCATAACGTTGATTCTTTGATTGTGGGTTATCAAGACCAATAGCAGTTTTAATTTCTACATGATTATCATTACTAGGTTGAGCATCATCGTGAACATCATTATCAATATTTTCATTAGGTTCATGTTCATTACCAGATTCTGTTTCAGCATCAGACATAGAAATATCATTTGGATTATCAGGTGGTTCAGCAATAGGTTCTTTGCACAGTTCTATCATTTTTCTTCTTCTTCTTTTTAGAATAACTAGGAACATCAATATTATTTCTTTGAGAATCTTGCTCGATTCTCTTAGGGTGGCCTTCAGGATACAAAGGTTCCTGAGTCATTCTACCAGTTCTAGTAGCCACTCTAACAGCATAATCATTTTCCTTACTATTCATTTCATCAACCACTTATTTTTGAGCCTTAAGTACTTGTTCTACTTGAGTGGTAACCATAGAAGCATGTTTGCTAACAAGTTTAAGTTCACCTTTAATATTAGCCATATAATCACCCAAGCGTCTAATCATATAAGCATTTTCTTTTAATTGTCTACCAAAATAAGCATTGAAGTCATCTTGCTTAAACATAAAGTTATCAAACTCATCCATGCACTGACTAGCAATTTTAGTAGGAGGGACTTCAGCTTTATCATATCTATAGAGAGAATTTACCTTTACTACCTGTGTTGGGATATCGGGATCAGGAGGTTCTTCAATAAATAAAGAATTAAGATCATATGTTTCTTCAACAGGCGGTGAATTAAGACCATGTATTTCTTAAATAGGAGGTAAATTCTTAACGTCTTCAGCTTTAATACCTTTCTCTTTCATAGATTTCTTTGCCTCTTGCATATCTTCGGGACTGAGGAATAGAACACCTCTCTTCTTTGGAGTTGGTTTAGGAATAGGCTCAGTAATTGGAGCAGGAGTTGGCTCAGGAGCTGGCTCAGGAGGTGCCCAATTATTTTCATTTGTCAACATATTATTCAATAGAATTTCAGCTTCATCCGATGTTCTTTCCCTGAAAAGAGAACCAGCACAACTATCCAGGTAATCTCTGGAAGCATCGGTTAGTCCATTATAAAAGATATCAAGTATTTCGGGTTTCTTAAGAGGATGATCAGGCAAAGCATTAAGTAACTTGAGAAGCCTCCCCCAAGCTTGTGGGAGACTCTCTTCTTTAATTTGCACGAAGTTGTATATTTCCCTCAAAGTAGATTGTTTCTTATGAGCAGGGAAATATTTAGTAGAGAAGTAATAAATCATATCCTGGGGACTACGCACACAACCAGGATCAAGAGAATTAAACCATATCTTAGCATCACCCTTTAATGAGAACGGAAATATTTTGAGTATATAGAAGTAACGCGATCTCTCATCATTAGTGAACAGGGCAGCTATATCATTTAACTTAGTAAGATGTGCCACAACAGTTTCAGATTCATAGCCATAAAACGGGTCAGATTCAACCAAAGTAATTATATCAGGATCAACAGAGAATTCATAATCCTTATCAGGGACACATATAGGTGAAGTAGCAAAAGCAGGGTCGGGTTTCATTTTATCTCTAAGTGATTCTTTGTTCCATTTAATTAATAACCTATTAAGCTCATATCTATCTTTGCAAGCTAAAATAGCGGCAGAAGATTCCATATCAAAAAGATAACCCTCAGGAATAACAGGCATATTTTCATCATCACTATCATCATCGTATTCAGATTCAATAATTTCGTTTTCTCTAGCCCTAGCAATTTGTTCATCAAGAAATTCACTAAGGGGCACAATAGTATCAGGCATAGAAGCAGTTTCATCATAAGTATCATGCATAGCAGAAGTGGCATCATCAATAACATGCGACACATCAGAACGAATAGCAGAAGCAGGTGTAGGTGTCGCTAGCTTACTCATAACAGAAGGTGAATCAAGTGCAGAGCTAGATGGCAGTTCCTTACCTCCCCTCGTAGTTGAGGGATAGATCTTGGTTTTTGGATCTCTCAAGTTCTTCATAGTGTCCAGCAGATATAAATCCCAAGTGACTCAAAGAATAGAGCTATGCTCCTCGGCAACGGTGCCAGAAATTGGTCTTGATAACCCACAAGTATAGGGGATCGCAACAGCTTTTGAGGGTAGAGTATTCAACCCAAATTTATTGATTCGACACAAGGGGGGCCAAAGAATATTCTCAAGTATTAGCAGCTAAGTTGTCAATTCAACCACACCTGGAAACTTAGTATCTGCAGGAAAGTGTTTAGTAGCAAAGTAATATGATAGTGGCGGTAGCGGCAACAAAAGTAAAGACAGCAAAAGTAATGTTTTTGGTATTTTGTAGTTGATTGTAACAGTAGTAGTGGGAAAGTAAATAAGCGAGAACCAGTATATGGAAAAATCGTAGGCACCGGATCAGTGATGGACAATTATGGTGGATGCGGTTCATCATGTAGCAGTCATAACATAGGGTGACACAGAACTAGCTCCAATTCATCAATGTAATGTAGGCATGTATTCCGTATATAGCCATACGTGCTTATGGAAAAGAACTTGCATTACATGTTTTATCCTACCCTCCCGTGGTAGCGGGGTCCTATTGGAACCTAAGGGATATTAAGGCCTCCTTTTAATAGAGAACCGGAACAAAGCATTAACACAAAGTGAATACATGAACTCCTCAAACTATGGTCATCACCGGGAGTGGTCCCGGTTATTGTCACTTCGGGGTTGCCGAATCATAACACATAGTAGGTGACTATAGACTTGCAAGATAGGATCAAGAACTCACATATATTCATGAAAACATAATAGGTTCAGATCTGAAATCATGGCACTTGGGCCCTAGTGACAAGCATTAAGAATAGCAAAGTCATAGCAACATCAATCTTGGAACATAATGGATACTAGGGATCAAACCCTAACAAAACTAACTCGATTACATGATAAATCTCATCCAACCCATCACTGTCCAACAAGCCTACGATGGAATTACTCACGCACGGCGGTGAGCATCATGAAATTGGTGATGGAGGATGGTTGATGATGATGACGGCGATGAATCCCCCTCTCCGGATCCCCGAACGGACTCCAGATCAGCCCTCCCGGGAGGTTTTAGGGCTTGGCGGCGGCTCCATATCGTAAAATGCGATGATTTCTTCTCTCTGATTTTTCTCTCTGAAAGCAAATATATAGAATTGGAGTTGGCGTCGGAGGGTTTCTAGGGGGCCCACGAGGTAGGGGGGCGCGCCCTAGGGCCCCCCCCCCCCCGCCCTTGTGAGAAGGGTGTGGGCCCCCTGGTCTTCATCTTTGGCGAGGATTTTTTATTGTTTTTTCTAAGATGTTCCGTGGAGTTTCAGGTCATTCCGAGAATATTTGTTTTCTGCACATAAAACAACACCATGGCAATTCTGCTGAAAACAGCGTCAGTCCGGGTTAGTTCCATTCAAATCATACAAGTTAGAGTCCAAAACAAGGGCAAAAGTGTTTGGAAAAGTAGATACGTCAGAGATGTATCAAGGAGCCACGACCTGCTTGGACGTGCGTTCTCCCGAGTCTTCAGCCATCTCCAGAACGCCGACCCCAACTTCGACTTTGATGCCGCCATCGCTCTCATACCCGAGGCCATCCGGGGCGACCTGTCACGATGGGCGGAAGACAATTTGGACACGCTGGTCAGGGCCTTCACTTCCGACGACGATGGGGTGGTGGTCATGGCGGACGCGGGCGACATGGTCGACGACGGGGATGGCGGCGCTGGTGGAGGTGATGGTGATGCCATCGATGGTGGCAGCGATGCCAGTGATGGTGGCGGCGATGCCAGTGACGCGTCTGAGGGCTATCCGGGGGATGCGGCGAGCGGCATGTCCGACTGATCCCGTGCTTCCCATCTATTTGTCCTGCACACAGAAGCTCGAGCGTAGCCCTTGAAGTTGTAAGAGCATTTTTTGGAGGGGAAGCCCCTCTTGTAAATGTCCTACTGCCTTTATCTTGTTAAGTTGAGTTGAATATGTATCTTTGTGGACCCACGTGCCCTCGGGCGAAGTTGTTGTTGCGGTTTACCTTAGCATGGGCGAGCCTAAACCGGCTCGTGAGGTTGGAAGCTCTGGAGGAACTCGCCGAGACACCCGAGGGGGCCGCATGATAAACGAGTGCTAGCCAGGGCGCGGCACACACGTGGCGCGTGTACGTCTTGCTCAGCCCTGCTCGCGAGGGGCCCGCGAGGGGGAAGTAGCAGGCGCGAACTCCGAAATAAGGCAAGAACCAAACAGCAAGAAATCGCTCAAACGAGAAAAGGCACCCCCCGCGCGCATCAATAAAAATTCAACTTCAACTCAAATCCAAATCCAGAAGGTAAGGCTAAAAAAAAGGGACCCAAAGCAAATGGCCGCGTCCGGCACCTAGGCGAGTCTTCTTGTCTTCAAGTCTTCTCACCAGCGCGGAGCTAAGTGCTGCCACTAGGACTCTGGGGCATGTACAGCCCCACTCGTTATTACGTGAGAGTGTCATGGGCGGCGATCTTCACAGGCGTGAGCCTTACTTCATATCGCCAGATGAGGGCCCCGCCTAGCGCCGCCCCTACCACCGTCAGGACGACCGGAGACCAGGACGGCACCAACGAGGGCAGAGGGGACGCCAGCGGTGCCCTCGGCGACCATGGGTCCTCTGCCGGGGGTAGGCTCTGGAGCACCTCCCTGGCAGAGGGCCTACCTCCAGGGGACGCCTTGGTCTGCGCGGCGCTGAGGAGGGGCTTCGTCCCGGCTTCCTTCCTGCAGCCCCCAGCGTGCCCCCCTGGTGGGAGGGAGGCTGACAAGCCGGCACCGCCATATGCTGCTGCGACCTGATCCCCCTGCATACCATAGTTAGCGTAAGCCTACTCCTGAGGAATAAGTGGTACCCTATAGCAGTTGTCATCGGCGTGGTTGGCGAGGCTCCCGGAGGGGTCCTGAAAGGCGCCGGCTTCTAGCGCCTCCTCCTCCCATCCCGGCTCGAGGAGTGAGCCAGGGTCGTCTTCCAGCACGTACTCCTGGTCCACCATGCAGGGCACGTAGGCCTCCGAGGCCGCCGCCTCAAAGACCTCGCCGTAGTGCCCCACACTCCACGTCGCCCGACCCAGCGTGCCGCCTTGAGGATGGTAGGGATGCATTCCACCCGGACCGTAGGAGGCAACGCTCATGCCCGCACCCAGCAGAGGTGGCGCGGGCGCGAGTAGACGTGCAGCCCCGTTGGTCGCGCCAGTGTCGATGAAGCCTGATGGTCCGCCTGTAGGCACGCGGGCGCGGCGTGGCCCACCATGCGACCCGGGCGCAGCTCATGGAGTGAGCAGAGAATAGAAGGGCACCGCTCCTGAAGCCGCGGCGTCCAGTAGCTCGGCGACGCGCTCCAGCAGTGCATCCTAGCCGCTCTCCATCAACTGGCATCGTAGCAGCTCCCATGCCACCATGAATGCAGCTCGCATGTTTGCCTGCTCCCTCCGGGTGTGCGGTGCCATTACCGTGGGGTGGCTTGCGGCCCTTGCAGCAGCCTGCACCTGTCGTGGGGTGAGGGTGTATGGCGCCTGGCCGCGTCGCCCACGCCCCGCAGTGTCAGGCAGCGCTCGTGCCGCCTGGAGCGTGGGGTTGAGGTCTTCCTAGGTAGGCGGTGCTACCCGGGCGGGCCAGGCTGCCCAGCGGTCGGCATTGGTCCTTGAGTCGCCGGACATCGGAACTGCAGAGCGTCGGTGAATCGACTGGTGGGAGAGAAGCTCTAGCGCACCCCTACCTGGCGCGCCAAATGTTGGATCACGGGTTCCAGCGAAACCCTCAAGGTTCGAACTCTGGGGTGCGCGCGAAGATCTTCCCCTACCGATCCACATCCTAGCTTCACTAAGATCTTACGAACTAACTTGACGAAGTCACAACACAAATGATACAAGATTTATACTGGTTCGGGCCACCGTTGTGGTGTAATATCCTACTCCAGTGTGTTGTGGTGGATTGCCTCTCGGGCTAAGGATGAATAGTACAAGGGGAAGAACAGCCTCCTGAGGAGAGGTGTTCTTGTGCTTGGTGAACTTGTGGTTGTCCTGGTCTCTCTCGATCTGACCTCCCCCTAGCTATGGTGGTGGCTAGTCCTATTTATAGCGGATGTCGGTGTCAAAACCGGCGGATCTCGGGTAGGGGGTCCCGAACTGTGCGTCTAAGGCGGATGGTAATAGGAGGCAGGGGACACGATGTTTACCCAGGTTCGGGCCTTCTTGATGGAGGTAATACCCTACGTCCTGCTTGATTGTTCTTGATGATATGAGTATTACAAGAGTTGATCTACCACGAGATCGTAGAGGCTAAACCCTAGAAGCTAGCCTATGGTATGATTGTATGTTGTCCTACGGACTAAACCCTCCGGTTTATATAGACACCGAAGGGGGCTAGGGTTACACAAGGTCGGTTACAAGGGAGGAGATTTACATATCCGTATTGCCTAGCTTGCCTTCCACGCCAAGGAGAGTCCCATCCGGACACGGGACGAAGTCTTCAATCTTGTATCTTAATAGTCCAACAGTCCGGCCAAAGGATATAGTCCGGCTGTCGGGAGACCCCCTAATCCAGGACTCCCTCAGTAGCCCCTGAACCAGGCTTCAATGGCGACGAGTCCGGCGCGCAGTATTGTATTCGACATTGCAAGGCGGGTTCTTCTCCAAATACTTCATGGAAGATTTTTGAACACAAGGATAGTGTCCGGTTCTGCAAAAAAAGTTCCACCCCCACCGTAGAGAGAATAATATTTCCATGAATCTAATCTGCTGACATGTTTCGGCAGCACAACATCATGTCACGGCCCGGTCCTTATCTGAACCGTTTTTCTCAACCAGCGTTGCGCATATTGCGAGGCGGTTTTTCTATCACGTCTTGTCAAAGCAGAGATCGTGTCCCCCTTATTACGGAATTCTCATCAATACGGGCATGGGTAACCCAACCGTGCCTGTTGATATGACTCCTAGATCTTAGGCAAGTCCAAAACGGCCACGAGGAGGACGCTTGATATTCACCCTCTTTATGAAGAGGACGAGGCCTTTTCTTTTTCCCTCTCGTGCTCAATCGAATCCTTCCCCCGCCTCGAGTCCTAACACCCAAAGCTCAGGTCGGGCGCTTCGGACCTTCAACTATGTCCGGATCCAACCTCCAAAGTCGGTGGATGCTTTCCTCTGTCACAGAGGAGGACATCAAGAAGCTGAGAGAGGCCACATATCTGACCGCCGAAATTTTGCATAGGCTGCCTGCCCGAGGGCAGGTCATCCCTACTCCCGAACCCACCGAGAGTGTCGTGTTCATCTCCCACTTCCTCCGAGGACTAGGCCTCGCTCTGGATCCCTTTGTTAGGGGTCTTATGTTCTATTATGGGTTGGATTTCCATGATCTGTCCCCGAATTACCTTCTTCACATCTCATCATTTACTGTCGTATGTGAGGCCTTCCTCCGCATTACCCCTCACTTCGGCCTGTGGCTCAAGACCTTCGATGTGAAGCCGAAGATGATCGAGGGGCGGCACGCAGAGTGCGGAGGTGCTTTAATAAGCAAAATCGCTGATGCTCCATGGCCAGAGGGTTCCTTCCCAAAGGTGTCCAGGTTGTGGCAGTGGGAGTGGTTTTACATCACAGCTCCCCGAAGTGCCAAGTGGGTAGCCGCCCCCACCTTTCGCTCGGCCCCCCCCATTGCAACTGATGTCATGGATCAGCAGGGGGCTGAGCTGGGGTCAGGCAAAGGACGTGCCAATATTGCAGAGCCGTATCCGAGATCTCTTTGGGAGAGATTTCAGTCTGGTTATGGTAATGCAAGTTATGCTAGTTCGTCGAGTCCAGCCTTGCAAATGCCGGCCCCTCCGTATGTGGGAATCCAACCCGGAAGGACCGCGAGCTATTCAACATTTCCTCGACATGATGCTCGAAGAGATGTACAAATTGTTCTTCAGACCCCAAATAGAGTGTCCGGACACCACCGAGGATGTGGGTTTGAGCTGCAACCGCCCTGCTACCCAAGTAAGTAATCCCATGGCCGAACACACTGTCCTTTTATTTGTCATTACATCATTCTAAAAAGTCGCTCTTTGACCAGGACTTGATAACAAAGGCGAAGATGATCAGGTGTCCGGCCCCCCTTCCTGAAGGCTTGGACAATCCGGTACTGGACAAAATGCTCGAGCCGGCATCTTATCAAGTGCCCTTAAAGGAAGATGAAGGGGGAATAAAGAGGCCGACAGCGGGCCTCACTCACTACTCATCCCAACCGAGGGGATGAGCGCCTCCGCGAGGGGGGATAACCAGGGGGAGAATCTGACATTCTTTCTCCCTGGGGAAGGAAGAGGACTACCTCTGAAGATCCGGAAACTAAGGTTTCTAAATGGGAGAATAAATCTCCGCCAGAGGGTCCTGCCTCGGAGGGTATTCTTGCCGCACAATGTCCGCATGGGGATCAGCCCTCTACCGAGCTGTAAGTAATCAAAAAGTACTTAATAGTGAAAATATCCTACCTTACTTCCGAAGACAATAACCGATGCTTATAAATTGTAGTCCAGATCGTAGCCCTTCTCGACTGAGTTTGTCTTCGGGGGATCTTCTTTCGGAGATGATGGAGAGCGAAACGCCTCCCCCTGACACCCCGCCTCATGAAGCGGGCAACCCTGAAGTGTCGTCGCGGAGGGTGTCTCCGGATCCGCCAAGGCCAGAGGATAACCCTTTGGCTACCCGGAATCCCCAGTATCCGGCTCCTAAGGAGAGCGGCAGCAAGAGTCCGGAACCATACAGTTTGCGGTCGGACGCACTGAAGGATCTTCTGCGGCAAGCGGCCGTCTCGGAAGCGCATCGTATGCTGATGGGTACGGTAATTGAAAGGATTTCATCCGCTGAAAACGGATTGCACGAAGCCTTTATGAGTTTGCTGAAAGGCTTTGAGGTACGTGAAATAGTGTATGTTTTTGGTAGTACTGCACACGTTAGGTGTGCTCTATGCAGATAGTAGCCCCTGAGACTTTGGTTGTCGTCGAGAATGGTGGCAACCCGAGGATCATATTCCCAGGTAATAACCCGACTGCCTTTATGTGCAGGCGGCTGAGGCTCCGGTGGCTAGCCGAACTGATGGGTTTGCCGAGCTAAAGCAGCAACTTGATGCGGCCGATGCCGATATCGTGCTTGTCAACCAGCGGCTTGATGAGGCACAGGGTAAGTGATTTCTCTGGTGATCGTCACATAATAAGAGGAGCATGATGCCAGTATCTTTAATATGTTGTGACTGCAGATGGAGCTGCCACCGTCAAGATCCTTCGGGCGGAGCTTGCCCGAGCCAAGGAACAAGCAAGGAGTAGCAATGCAACCGCTCTAAAGGCGGCCGAAGAGTTGAGGGCCGAACAAGCCACGGATTGCGAGAGCAAGGAAAGAATGGCCAAAATAGTTGTAGAGTTAAAAGATGCCGCTGACCGTTACCATCTTCTTGAAGAAGAAAGCCTAGCGAGGGCGACGGACCTGGAGAAGGCCCTGGTAGCTGCCAAGGAAGCCCGCTCCAAAATTAGAGCGATGAAGGAGGAGCTGCATCAAGCTGCATATATCATGGCTGGGAAGCCCATCTTGTTGCGGACTAAATTCGGAGATCCGAAGTATGCTCCTCTTGACCGTCTATGGAGTTCTGCGGATGCCTACGTGGATTTGGCTGCAAGCGCTGCTGATGCAGCCGAATACTTCAAGGATCAGAAAGACCGCGAAGTGGAAAAGCTGTTCTGGTCACAGTTTCATGCTCCAGTCCGTCCGCTGCTATTGAATGAGAGAATGGCCAAGTGGGCCGAGCTCCATAGGTTGTCCAGACTTTCCATGAGGTCCGTTGTGGATCATCTGTGGCCGAGAGGGCCAAGGCCGAATAGCTATTTTAGTTTAGTGCAACAATTCCTTGGTGATGTGCCGCGCATCGATGCTATGAAGAGATCGGCATGCATAGAGGGTGCGCGGATGGCCTTTACCCGTGTCAAGACATACTGGGCGGAGATGGAGGCCACCACTGTTGCGACACAGGGTTCGGCCGTAGGCCGAGTGGCTGCCAAGCACTACTTTGAAGAAGTTCTTGAAGGCGCTTGTCCGGTAGAGGCTCAGTGCTCGAAGAATATTATGTTCTAGTGACATGTACTTCCATTGTAAAAACAATGTTTTATTGATTTATCAAGGTTGTATTTATACTTTTACCCGAAAGTACTATGATGCCTCCTGTGCGGCCGTTTATGTATATATGTATATAACATGAAAGTTTGCAGTCGTCGACTTCCGCCCCCACGCATATAATGCGGGGGTGTTTGCAGAAAACACGAATCCACACTTGATCCAATGTCTTGGTCCATTAAGGAGGTGGTAGCACAGCGAACGAGGCAATCGGACTATATTGCTTTAACACTTTCACTTAGCCATAGGAGTTTGACGGTGGGGCTACTATATAGCCCCTGGTACTTCTGCGCTCGTCCGAATACGGGGCGCATACATACATGACCGGGAAACGGCCCTTCGTTAATGCAGAGGAATCCCAAAGATTCCGCTGAGTCATCGAGTGGTTGACCAGTCTCTCGCTATATCATGACAGTCAGTTTTGGGCTTTCTCTACTGAGGTGCTCATCCGGACGAACCAGGGCACAATCGCAGTAGTTCTCCCAGTGCTACCTTAGCCGATATAACGGAACATAAGGTACCAAAACGTGGGAGCCGGGCAAACCCAACATTTGACCAAAGACATGATTCGGAGCTGATGCATATATGGCCAAACTCGCGACACCGAACACTCCCTAAGGTGTTCGGTCTTTATAACATATACCGGGCTAAACAATGCCCTTAATAATAAACCACATGTGTCCAGGTACGTGCAATATCCTGACGTGGCCACATGACAATAACGTCAGCATCCTTCTCGGTTGTGTGGAGTATCCGGAGGATGTGAGCAACAAGAGACAGTAAAAAAGGTTTACGCAGGGTCTTAATCTAAAAAGAAACCTTTGGGCGGGTCCCTGCTGCACGTCTGCGCCCGTGTCTCCGTTGTGCCATGTCCTGGACGGGTGTAGCACGATTGTCTTCTATAAAAGGAAAGAACTTAGGTGAAAGTTGTTGTGCCAAAAAAGAAGAAGGAAGAATTGGTTATTATCAATGAACTATCAAAATTCAAGAGAAGTCAAGTTGAGCCGGGCTAGCCCTGATTACGCGCGGGAAGCCCCTGGTATCGTCTATGAGGGTTTGATCATTAAACCAATCTCATGTATATGTGGTGAAACACCGGACTCTTCTAACCGTGTCCGTGGTCTTGACGACCTGTCAATTTTCCTGGTTGGTGAGGCCGTCTAGTTCGCGGCTGTTAAAGCCGCCGCATCCTCTTCCACACGTAAATAACGTTCAGTATTTCTGCTAACTGTGATGATGCCACGTGGACCGGGCATCTTAAGCTTGAGAAAAGCATAATGCGGCATTGCATTAAAACGAGCGAAAGTCGTTCTTCCGAGTAGTGCTTGATAACCACTTCGGAATTGAGCAACGTGGAAAGTTAACCTTTCGCTTCGGAAGTTATCGGGAGAACCGAATACGACCTCTAGAGTAGAGAGCCCGTACATCGGGCCTCTTGGCCTGGTATTACTCCCTTGAAGGTAGTATTACTGTGGCTTATTTGTGTCGGGTCTATCCCCATTTTGTGGACTGTGTCCTAATATATCAGGTTTAGATCACTGCCGCCATCCATGAGGACCCGTGTGAAATGGTACCCGTTTATTATTGGGTCTAACACCAAGGCCGCCAGTCCTTCATGTCGGATACTTGTCGCGTGATCCCTATGATCAAAAGTGATCGGGCAGGCCAACCAGGGGTTGAACCTAGGGGTGACGGGCTCTATGGCGCGTGTATCTCGGAGTGCATGCTTGCTTCTCCTCTTCGTCACATGGATCACGTTTACCGTTTTAACCTCTGGTGGGAACTTTTTCTGTCCTCCGGTGCTTTGCTGGAGAGGTTCATCCTCGTCTTTGCTTGTTGTCTCTTCCCCTTTGTGTTCGGCGTTTAGCTTACCGGCCTACTTGAAGACCGAACATTCTCTATGGGTGTGATTTGCAGGTTTGTCGGGGGTGCTGTGAATCTGACAGAGGTTGTTAAGAATCTTGTTTAGGCCGGATGGTCCTTCTCTACTGCCTTTGAAAGGCTTTTTCCGCTAACCAGGTCGAGAGCCCCTGAATCCGGCATTTACTGCCATATTATCTGGGCTACCTTCTTTATTTTGACGCTTGTTTTTGTTGCGTCGTGGTTTTCCATTGCCATCCTGACTTCGGATGTGCTTGGGTCACTGGTGCTGCTGCGGGCCAACCAGTTGTCTTCGCCCGCGCAAAAGCGGGTCATGAGGCTTGTTAGGGCTGCCATTGTTCTCGGTTTTTCTTGGCTGAGGTGTCTGGCGAGCCATTCGTCTCGGACACTGTGTTTAAAAGATGCTAAGACTTCGGCCTCCGGACAGTCGACGATTTGGTTCTTCTTGGTGAGGAACCTGTTCCAAAGCTTTCAGGCGAACTCTTCGGACTGTTGGATTATATGACTTATATCGTCTGCATCCGGAGGTTGGACATAAGTCCCTTGAAAATTTGCCTGAAAAGCGTCCTCGAGCTCCTCCCAACTTCCAATTGAGTTTTCGGGAGGCTTTTCAGCCAGTGCCGAGTTGGCCCTTTCAGCTTGAGGGGAAAGTATTTAATGGCATGGAGATCGTCTCCGCGAGCCATATGAATATGGAGGATAAAGTCCTCGATCCAGACTCCAGGGTCTGTGGTCCTGTCGTACGCCTATATGTTCACTGGTTTGAATCCTTCTGGGAATTCGTGATCCAGCACCTCATCAGTGAAACATAGGGGTGTGCGGCACCCCTGTATTGGGATATGCCATGGTGTTCGGACGGTTGTAGTATTCGGTTTTGATTTTGTGCCGGAGCGCTCTTACTAGATCCATAGATGGATCTGGTCGCGCCGGATTTTTGGCGCAAGTTCTCACGTAGATCGTGTGTTGACTTATGTGTGACTTTGTTAGCCGCTCTATCGCGGTCACAAGGTGGTGGATCCGGCCGGTTGGCCGTATCATTTTTCGGCTGTGTGGGCTCTATGGCCTCATCGTCGAATTCAGGTAATAGCTTGCGCTTTGGATAGCTATTTGTGTGGTAACTTCCACCATACTTTGTTTCGTTGTCGAGCGCTTTGTTCCACCTGCTTCTGAGCGTATCTTGTGCGGCCTTAAGCCTTTGCTTCTGCTTCTTCAGGCTCCTCGCTGTGGCAATAAGCCTTTTGTGGAGGTTCTCTTGCTCCAAGTGCGTTTCCGGGATGATGTGTGCATATTCGTCCGGACTGTTTTCCTCCCCAGACGGGGTTTGATGAGGTTTATCCTTGGCGTCGCCGTTTGCGTCTTGATCGTGCTCTGCCAGCGAGGTGGCGCAGTCGTCATTTCTTCAAGAGTCGACTGGACTGCTATTTCCTCTTGCGCTGTTATTGATGTTTTTGCTATGGCGGAACTTAGAACGGCGCCGCTGACGTCGGCGCTTGGGTTGCTTGGAGGGGGCATCCTCCGCTGTCTCTTCGCCATTTCCCTCTTTGGGTGCATCCACCATGTATATGTCATGTGATGAAGTGGTTGCCCGACGCCCTGTGAGCGCTGGTTCCTATTCGTCTCATGCATCTTCATTCATGCCGTCAATGTCTTCAGAGTCGAAGTTAAGCATGTCAGTTAAGTCGTCGACAGTGGCTACCAAGTGGGTGGTGGGTGGGCAGCGAATTTCTTCGTCGTCCGCATCCCATTCTAGCCGAACATAGTTCGGCCAAGGTTCTCCTGACAGGGAGATAGACCCTAATGAATTTAGCACATCGCTGAAAGGCGAGTGCTGAAAGATATCCGCGGAGGTGAACTCCATGATCGGCGCCCAGTCGGGTTCGACGGGCATGGATATAAGTGGCTCGGTGTCCGTGGCCGGGGGTGAATCCAGTGGTTCGGCAACATGGCTCTCGTAAGGGGTGAAGTCAGCGTCTGGCTCTATCGCCGCTGAGAGCGTGGCCTCCGTGGTGGGGTATATCCCTTCGCTCTCGGATGGCGCGATTTGCTCCGGATTGACAGCCGGAGTAGTTGCAGATGCGATCTCCTGCATACTGTCTGACGGCAGAGTTATGTCATGCTCATCGCGACTGTGCAGCACACCTGACATGGGCTCGAATCCGTCAAAGATCAAGTCTCCGCGGATATCGACCGCGTAGTTTAAGTTTCCGAATCTGACCCGATGGCCAGAGGCATAGCTCTCGATCTGCTCCAGATGGCCAAGCGAATTGGCCCGCAGTGCGAAGCCGCCGAATACAAAGATCTGTCCGGGGAGGAAAACCTCACCCTGGACTGCATCGTTACCGATGATCGAAGGAGCCATCAAACCTTGTGGCGACGGCACAGTGGAACTCTCAATGAAAGCACTAATGTTAGTGTCAAAACCGGCGGATCTCGGGTAGGGTGTCCCGAACTGTGCGTCTAAGGCGGATGGTAACAGGAGGCAGGGGACACGATGTTTACCCAGGTTCGGGCCCTCTTGATGGAGGTAATACCCTACGTCCTGCTTGATTGTTCTTGATGATATGAGTATTACAAGAGTTGATCTACCACAAGATCGTAGAGGCTAAACCCTAGAAGCTAGCCTATGGTATGATTGTATGTTGTCCTACGGACTAAACCCTCCAGTTTATATAGACACCGGAGGGGGCTAGGGTTACACAAGGTCGGTTACAAGGCAGGAGATTTATATATCCGTATTGCCTAGCTTTCCTTCCACGCCAAGGAGAGTCCCATCCGGACACGGGACGAAGTCTTCAATCTTGTATCTTCATAGTCCAACAGTCTGGCCAAAGGATATAGTCCGGCTGTCCGAAGACCCCCTAATCCAGGACTCCCTCAGTGGCCCTAGTCCTCTCCCCAAATATTGAGCGGGAAGGGAGCCAACAATGGCCAATTTGAAAGGGGACAGCTAGTACAGCTTATCCTGACAAAACCAGTCATCGCGTGCAAAAGGCAATGGTGGTGACGTCGTGTTGGGCTCCACGGTGACCTTCGTCTTGCCGTCCTTCTGGTCTTGGTCTTGTTGCACTGATATGGAAACCTTTGCTTGACGCCTCGGTACTCCGTGCCTGCGCCTGCTTCCATAGCACCAAAGAGGAAACAAGGACACTGTGCACGCTGGAGCCCGCCTGGCCTTGGTCGTCATGGCTCACGTCACTAGAACCCGCGAGGTTCACCTGGCCTCGAACTCTCCGCCCCTCACGAGCCAGCCTGGTGAGGCCGCTCCTGAGGAGGTCTTGTGTCGCTCGCCTCACGAGGCTTGGCCCCTCGCGAGGGTCTTGAGTCCTTGCTGGTGAAGATGGGTCGTACGGGCCCGCTCGCAGAGCCACGCCGTGTGCTGCAGACAGGCAAGTCTAGGAACCCCCGTTCCCAGAACGCTGACAGGGCCCTAGTGACAACTATAAAGCATAGCAAAGTCATAGCAACATCAATCTCAGAACATAGTGGATACTAGGGATCAAACCCTAACAAAACTAACTCAATTAGATGATAAATCTCATCCAACCCATCACCGTCCAGCAAGCCTACAATGGAATTACTCACGCACGTCAGTGAGCATCATGAAATTGGTGATGGAGGAAGGTTGATGATGACGATGGCGATGGATTCCCCTCTCGGGAGCCCAAAACGAAGTCCAGATCAGCCCTCCCGAGAGAGTTTAGGGCTTGGCGGCGGCTCTGTATCGTAAAACGCGATGAATCCTTCTCTCTAATTTTTTTCTCCCCGAAAGTGAATATATGGAGTCAAGGTTGAGGTCGGTGGAGCATCAGGGGGCCCACGAGGTAGGGGGCGCGCCCAGGGGGTAGGCTCCCCCCCCTTCTGGACAGGGTGTGGGCCCCTGGCGTGGATCTTTCTTCCATTATTTTTTATATATTCCAAAATAATTCTCCGTTGATTTTCAGGTCATTCTGAGAACTTTTATTTCTGCACAAAAATAACACCACGGCAATTCTGCTGAAAACAACGTCAGTCCGGGTTAGCTCCATTCAAATCATGCAAGTTAGAGTCCAAAACAAGGGCAAAACTGTTTGGAAAGGTAGATACGATGGAGACGTATCAACTCCCCCAAGCTTAAACCTTTGTTTGTCCTCAAGCAATTCACTTGATAAATTGAAAGTGATAAAGAAAAACTTTTACAAACTCTATTTGCTCTTGTTGTTGTAAATATGTAAAGCCAGCATTCAGGTTTTTAGCAAAGATTATGAACTAACCATATTCACAATAACACTTAGATCTCATTTTTACTCGTATCAATGACATAATCAACTAGCGAGCAATAATAATAAATCTCGGATGACAACACTTTCTCAAAACAATCACGATATGATATAACAAGATGGTATCTCGCTAGTCGTCTCTGAGACCGCAAAACATAAATTCAGAGCACCTTTAAACATCAAGGACTGACTAGACATTGTAAATGGTAAAAGAGATCCAGTCAAGTCATACTCAATGTAAACTAACAGTAATGGATGCAAATGACAGTGGTGCTCTCCAACTGGTGCTTTTTAATAAGAGGATGATGACTCAACATAAAAGTAAATAGATAGGCCCTTCGCAGAGGGAAGCGGGGATTTGTGGAGGTGCCAGAGCTCGGTTTTGAAATAGATATGAATAATATTTTGAGCGGTATACTTTCATTGTCAACATAACAACCGAGAGATATCGATATCTTCCATGCTACACACATTATAGGCGATTCCCAAACAGACTGGTGAAGTTTATACTCCCCCTCCACCAACAAGCAACAATCCATGGCTTGCTCGAAACAACGACTGCCTCCAACTAACAAGAGTCCCGGGGGAGTTTTTTTTGTAGTTATTTTGATTTGATTTGCATAAAGCATGGGACTGGGCATCCCGGTGACCAGCCATTTTCTCGTGAGTGAGGAGCGGAGTCCACTCCTCTTGAGAATAACCCGCCTAGCATGGAAGATACAGACAACCCTAGTTGATACATGAGCTATTCGAGCATACAAAACAGAATGTTTATTTGAAGGTTTAGAGTTTGGCACCTACAAATTTATTTGGAACGGCAAGTAGATACCGTATATAGGTAGGTATGGTGGACTCATATGGAATAACTTTGGGGTTTATGGAATTGGATCAAAAGCAGTATTCCCTCTTAGTACAAGTGAAGGCTGGAAAAAGACTGGGAAGTGACCATCTAGAGAGCGACAATAGTCATGAACATGCATTAAAATTAATCAACACCGAATGTAAGCATGAGTAGGATATAATGCACCATGAACATAAATATCATAGAGGCTATGTTGATTTTGTTTCAACTACATGCGTGAACATGTGCCAAGTCAAGCCACTCGAATCGTTCAAAAGAGGGTACCACCCTATAATACCACATGACAACCATTTTAATAGCATGTTGGCACGCAAGGTAAACCATTATAAGCTCCTAGCTAATTAAGCATGGCATAAGCAACTATAATCTCTAATTGTCATTGCAAACATGTTTATTCATAATAGGCTGAATCAGGAATGATGAACTAATCATATTTACAAAAACAAGAGAGGTTGAGTTCATACCAGCTTTTCTCATCTCAATAAGTTCATCATATAATCATCATTAGTGCCTTTCACTTGCACGACCGAATAGTGTGGATAACAATAATAGTGCACGTGCATTGGACTAAGCTGGAATCTGCAAGCATTCAATTCAAGAGAGAAGACAAGGTAATATGGGCTCTTTGTTAGATCAACAATGATGCATATAAGAGCCACTTAACATTTTCATTATGGTCTTCTCCTCTCGACCCCCAAAGGAAACAAAAGAAATAAAACTATTTACACGCGAAAGCTCCCAACAAGCAAAAGAAGAATGAGAAATCTTTTTGGGTTTTCTTTTTAGTTACTACTTACTACAGGCATAGAAAGTAAACTAAGTAAAAGCTACAACTAATTTTTTTGGTTTTTCTTAAGGTTTTTCAAACACACAAGAAGAAAGCATAAAGAGGGAAATAACTAGCATGGATATTACAATGAAAAAGTATGAGCACCGACAACTAGCATGAGTGTGCGAACAGGAATGTAATGTCGGTGAGAGAAACGTACTCCCCCAAGCTTAGGCTTTTGGCCTAAGTTGGTCTATGGCCACGGCTGGCCTGGCGGATATCCAAAGTAATAGTTGGGGTCGTACTGAGAAGGATCCCCCTGGTGCCACTGGTTGGCAATCTCCTCTGGATTCCATTGATAAACTGTCGGTGAGGATCAAATTGTGGTTCCGGCTCTGGCTCTAGAGCTGGTGTGGGGTTTCGATAGGCATGAATGGCCTCCGGCGGAACAACGTACTTGCCTGGAGATAAGTCAAACAAGGAAGGAGCAGGCAAAGTAATAGTCTCAGGGTGATTTTTATCAAATAGCAGCTTGTACTTAAGCTTCTTTTCCTTATTCTTAATGATAAAATCATGTGCTACCATACTCTTATAGTCTAGAAAAACAGGAGGCAGCAACTTCTCTTCCTTCTCCTAATGTCTAATAGGTATGTTAAAATGTGCAGCGAGGCGCGAGGCGAAGATACCTCCCAAGATGGGGCCCTTAATACGGTTAAGATTTAACCGCTTTGCAACAATAGCGCCCATACTAAATGTGTCATCACGGAACAAGGCATGGAACAAAATAACAATATCAGGGACACTAAGGTTGCCACAGTTTCCACGACCAATTAAGCATCTACTAGCAAATATTGCAAAGTAACGTAAAACAGGAAAATGTATGCTAGTAATTCTTGCATTGGAAACCTTTCTCGTTTCCCCTACAGCAATTGTATCAATAAACCCTTCCACATCGTCACGATGTGGTTCCTCTACACTGCCCTCAAAAGGGATCAAACAAACCTGACAAAAATCATGAAGTGACATCTCCTTATGCTCATCATATAAATAAAATTCCACCGTAGGTGGTGAGCTCCTAGCATGGAAATGAAAGTTTTGCACAAAGATATTGGTGAGTAAGAGATACTGTTCGCGTTGGTCGTGGAGGAAGGCGGTGAGGCCTGCATTCTTAGCCAACTCATAGAAATCATCATAAATCTCGACTGCTCTCAAGAAATCATAACAAGGCCATTCACACGGCCGAACCTCCGCGGTGCGAGGGAGATTATACTTGGGCTTCTTGTTTTCTTCACTTTGTTTATCCTTCGAGCTTTGGCTCGATGAGCCCCTCAAAAATCTCTTCATCTTTTTCTGAAATTTTTAGTAACTCAAAATAAAAGTGAACCGAACTCAACAAAATTGATAGCAAATACTCCTACAAGTGCCTAGAGGCAATATCATGCATTAAAACTACTTTTCACCACATAAATTTGACATGCAAGCTCAAGAACAGGGTCACCTAAGCAGTAAAAATTTGCAATGAATGAAGCACTAGAACAAAAACTAATTGGACCATTGGAGGGGTCAAATACCAAGGAACAATCCCCCAAAGCAGTTTTGTGAATGGAGCTTTAAGCAAGGGGATCAAAAATGGCAGCGAGATGAGCAAGAACTCGGGTTTGAGCTGGTTGCTGATTTTTTTGGAAGGAAGAAGGAGTGTGTGGTAGCTGGAATAAGTGGAGGGGACCCACGTGGGGTCCACGAGGCAAGGGGCATGCCCAGGGGGTGGGCGCGCCCTCCACCCTCGTGGGCACGTGGCTGCTCCCCCTGCTGTGTTTTCTGTGCCAGATATTCTCAAATATTCTAGAAAAAAATCATATTTAAATTCCAGGGCATTTGGAGAACTTTTATTTTCGAGGTATTTTTTTATTGCACGGATAATTTAGAAAACTAACAGAAAATACTTTTTTGCTTTATTTAATATAAATAATAGAAAGTAAAAGGAGGGTACCGAGAGTTGTGTTTTCTAAATTCATCCATCTCATGCTCATCAAAAGGAATCCACTAACAAGGTTGATCAGGTCTTGTTAACAAACTCATTTCGAATAACATGAAACCAGAGAATTTTCGAATGACACTAGGTTACCTCAACGGGGATATGCATGTCCCCAACAATAAGAATATCATATTTCTTCTTGACAGTAGGAAGAGGAAATTCAAAACCTCCAATAGTGATTGTTGAAAATTTTCCGATATAATTGATACTTTGGACTTGAGGTTGTTTCCTCAAAAAGTGTACCGTATGCTCATTACCATTAACATGAAAGGTGACATTGCCTTTGGTTCAATCAATAACAGCCCCTGCAGTATTCAAAAAGGGTCTTCCAAGAATAATAGACATACTATCGTCCTCGGGAATATCAAGAATAACAAAGTCCATTAAAATAGTAACATTTGCAACCACAACAGGCACATCCTCACAAATACCGACAGGTATAGCAGTGGATTTATCAGCCATTTGCAAAGATATTTCAGTAGGTGTCAACTTATTCAAATCAAGTCTACGATATAAAGAGAGAGGCATAACACTAACACCGGCGCCAAGATCACATAAAGTAGTTTTAACATAGTTTCTTTTAATGGAGCATGGTATAGTTGGTACTCCTAGATCTCCAAGTTTCTTTGGTATTCCACCCTTAAAAGTATAATTAGCAAGCATGGTGGAAATTTTAGCTTTCGGTATCTTTCTTTTATTAGTAACAATTTCCTTCATATATTTAGCATAAGGATTCATTTTAAGCATATCAGTCAAACGCATACGCAAAAAGATAGGTCTAATCATTTCAGCAAAGCGCTCAAAAATCCTCATCATCCTTTTTCTTGGATGGTTTAGGAGGAAAGGGCATGGGTTTCTGAACCCATGGTTCTCTTTCTTTACCGTGCTTCCTAGCAACAAAGTCTCTCTTATCATAACATTGATTCTTTGATTGTGGGTTATCAAGATCAACAGTGGGTTCAATCTCTACATCATTATCATTGCTAGGTGGAGCATCAACATGAACATCATCATTAACATTATCACTAGGTCCATGTTCATTACCAGCTTGTGTTTCAGCATCGAAGATAGAAATATTATTGGGATTCTCATGTGTGTAAATAACAGTGAGCATGCAAAGTCCCATCATTTTTCTTTTTCTTCCTTTTAGAACGACTAGGTGCATCAATATTAATTCTCTGAGAATCTTGCTCAATTCTCTTAGGATGACCCTCGGGATACAAAGGTTCCTGAGTCACTTTACCTCCTCTAGTTCCAACTCTAACAGCAAAGTCATTATTCTTACTATTAAATTCATTAAGCAAATCATTCTAAGCTTTAAGCACTTGTTCTACTTGAGTGGTAACCATAGAAGCATGTTTACTAATAAGTTTAAGTTCACCTTTAACATTATCCATATAATCACTCAAATGTTCAATCATATAAGCATTATGTTTCAATTGTCTACCAACATAAGCGTTAAAATCTTCTTGCTTAGCCATAAAGTTATCAAATTCATCCAAACATTGGCTAGCAAACATAGCAGGAGGGATTTCAGCTTTATCATATCTATAGAGAGAATTTACCTTTACTACCTATGTTAGGTTATCAAGACCGTGTGTTTCTTCAAAAGGTGATGAATTAAGACCATGTATTTCTTCAACAGGAGGTAAATTCTTAACATCTTCGGCTTTAATACCCTTTTCTTTCATAGATTTCTTTGCCTCCTGCATATCTTCAGGACTGAGAAATAGAATACCCTTTTTCTTCGGAGTTGGCTTAGGAGTTGGTTCAGGAAGTGTCCAATTATTTTCATTAGTCAACATATTATTCAATAGCAATTCAGCTTGATCAACAGTTCTTTCCCTGAAAACACAACCAGCACAACTATCCAGGTAATCTCTGGAAGCATCGGTTAGTCCATTATAAAAGATATCAAATATTACATTTTTCTTGAGAGGAGGATCAGGCAAAGCATTAAGTAATTGTAGAAGCCTCCCCCAAGCTTGTGGGAGACTCTCTTCTTCAATTTGCACAAAATTATATATTTCCCTTAAAGCAGCTTGTTTCTTATGAGCGGGGAAATATTTAGCAGAGAAGTAATAAATCATATCCTGGGGACTACGCACACAACCAGGATCAAGAGAATTAAACCATATCTTAGCATCACCCTTTAATGAGAACGGAAATAATTTAAGGATATAATAGTAGCGAGTTTTCTCATCATTAGTAAACATGGTAGCTATATCATTTAATTTAGTAAGATGTGCCACAACAGTTTCAGATTCATAGCCATAGAAAGGATCAGATTCAACCAAAGTAATTAACTCAGGATCAATAGAGAAATCATAATCCTTATCAGTAATAAAGATAGGTGTAGTAGCATAAGTAGGATCATATTTCATTCTAGCATTCAAAGACTTTTCTTTAAGCTTAGATAATAATTTCTTAAGATCAGATCTATCATTGCAAGCTAAGAAGTCTCTAGCAGTTTCTTCATCCATAACATAACCCTCAGTACAATAGACAATTCGTATCTAGGGGAGAATCTTCATCATCACTTTCATCAATATTATAAGTTTCAATAACTTCATTCTCTCTAGCCCTAGCAAGTTGTTCATCAAGAAATTCACCAAGTGGAACAGTAGTATCAAGCATAGAAGTAGTTTTGTCATAAGTATCATGCATAGCAGAAGTGGCATCATCAATAACATGCAACATATCAGAATTAATAGTAGAAGCAGGTTTAGGTGTCGCAAGCCTACTCAAAACAGGAGGTGAATCAAGTGCAGAGCTAGATGGCAGTTCCTTACCTCCCCTCGTAGTTGAGGGAAAAATCTTGGTTCTTTGATCTTTCAAGTTCTTCATAATGATAAGTAGATATAAATCCCAAGTGACTCAAAGAATCGAGCTATGCTCCCCGACAGCGGCGCCAAAAAATGTTCTTGATAACCCACAAGTATAGGGGGTCGCAACAGTTTTCGAGGGTAGAGTATTCAACCCAAATTTATTGATTCGACACAAGGGGAGCCAAAGAATATTCTCAAGTATTAGCATCTGAGTTGTCAATTGAACCACACCTGGAAACTTAATATCTGTAGCAAGGTATTTAGTAGCAAAGTAATATGATAGTAGTGGTAACAATAGCAAAAGGTAACAGTAGCGAAAGTAATATTTTTGGGTTTTATAGTGATGGTAACAGTAGCAGCGGAAAAGTAAATAAGAGAAAAACAATATGAAAAGCTTGTAGGCAATGGAGAATTATGCCATATTCGATCGATCATGTAACAGTCATAACCTAGGGTGACACAGAACTAGCTCCAGTTCATCAATGTAATGTAGGCATGTATTCCGAATATAGTCATACGTGCTTATGGAAAAGAACTTGCATGACATCTTTTGTCCTAACCTCCCATGGCAACGGGGTCCTATTGGAAACTAAGGGATATTAAGGCCTCCTTTTAATAGAGTACCGGACCAAAGCATTAACACATGGTGAATACATGAACTCCTCAAACTATGGTCATCACCGGTAAGTATCCCGATTATTGTCACTTCGGGGTTAACGGATCATAACACATAATAGGTGACTATAGACTTGCAAGATAGGATCAAGAACTCTCATATATTGATGAAAACATGATAGGTTCAGATCTGAAATCACGGCACTCGGGCCCTAGTGACAAGCATTAAGCATAGCAAAGTCATAGCAACATCAATCTCAGAACATAGTGGATACTAGGGATCAAACCCTAACAAAACTAACTCGATTACATGATAAATCTCATCCAACCCATCATCGTCCAGCAAGCCTACGATGGAATTACTCACGCACGGCGGTGAGCATCATGAAATTGGTGATGGAGGAAGGTTGATGATGACGATGGCGACAGATTCCCCTCTCTAGATCCCCGAACGGACTCCGGATCAGCCCTCCCAAGAGAGTTTAGGGCTTGGCGGTGGCTCCGTATCGTAAATCGCGATGAATCCTTCTCTCGATTTTTTCTCCCCGAAAGTGAATATATGGAGTCAGGGTTGAGGTCGGTGGAGTATCAAGGGGCCCACGAGGTAGGGGGGCGCGCCCAGGGGGTAGGACGCCCCCCCCCCAACCTCGTGGACAGGGTGTGGGCCCCCTGACCTGGATCTTCTTCCAATATTTTTTATATATTCCAAAATAATTTTCCATTGATTTTCAGGTCATTCCGAGAACTTTTATTTCTGCACAAAAATAACACCATGGCAATTCTGCTGAAAACAGCGTCAGTTCGGGTTTGTTCCATTCAAATCATGCAAGTTAGAGTCCAAAAGAAGGGCAAAAGTGTTTGGAAAAGTAGATACGACGGAGACGTATCATATTTGCTGTTGTAACTTGCTCTATGTTGATTTCGGTTTCAATTGAATAAATAGTTTTGTTATCGTGCCATGCACATTACAAGTGTTGTTATTATTGTGTAGTTTCCCACACTTATACTATGTCTATGCTGCTTTGTATTAAATAGATATGATTCGAACTGTCTCTATCTTGATTTGGCAACATAAACTAGAATGATATAGACCATACAGTGACCATACTACATAGATATATGTTTGTTTCGTGATGTTATCTTGTACACCTTACTACTGAACTGGTTTACCAAAATGAGTTTCATATACAACATGGTAAACCTGTGATGTGTTTGTTTCTTTCTCTTTTCGAACGCGGATAAAATATTGGAGAAGAGTACCCCCGTTATGCAATGGTAAAGGAAGTAATGCAGATAAGGTTCAAGATAGTGAGACATCCCTGTTGGTCTCCAAGAAAGATGATAAAAACTATATTGAAGACACTGAGATAACCCCAAAGTCCTGTCTTGATGTAGTGTTTGAGTTACTGGCTACTACTGCTGGCACCAGCTCTTCAAACTCGCTGCCTGAATCAGTTCGGCTTCTTGAGTCTCAACTTCAAGTTTAAAGACATCAATCAGATGTTATGCGACAAGAAGCCGAAGGACTGAGGAAGTCCCTGTAGAATTTAGATGCATACTTTCTGGTACAACAGCATGTGCTGAAGGATTTAAGTGCCAAACAAGAGAAATTAATAAGCTTGCTAAGCATCTTGCCAACATTATGGGTACCCAGGATATTGTTTCTTGAGCTCTTTTGAAGTGGTTTCAGTTCTGGACTTGTTTTGCTATGGTGTTTATTTGCACTGGTCGCCAACTTCGACAACCAGTGTATATGATATGCGGCTTTGTTCCCTATATTTGCACTGGTGGCGAACTTTGATGCCCAGTGAATGTAATATGTGTAATAGCCGTGATAGCCTAGCCTAAGTTGCTTGCTTATTTATTTCCTTGTTGTCTTGTTTATTTGTTTGCTTGTAGTTGATGCAGTTCTTTTTCCGCGGTTTCATAGTGGCCGCAATAACCTATTTTTTAAAACTAGGCCGCAATAACCTATTTTTTAAAACTAGGCCACAATAACCATGGGCTACATATTTATTGTATTTACCATGGGTCTCCTACGGGTCGTAGAAACAATGGGACTTCTAGAGGCTGTATGGTCGATCGGCCAAACATGGGCCAATAATAGACCGCATTATGGGTCGTAAATGGGCTAGATTTGAAATCGTCCATTCATGGGCCGACCATAACGAGCCGTCGTTAATCGGCCTTATTTGATGACGTTACGAAAACGGCCCAAAGGATTAACGAGCCGCAAACGGGCCAATTGTAACCACGGGCTGAATTTGTCCCACAAGCAGAAAAGGCTAGTAATGGGCTGTAAGTAACCGCATGCTGGAAATAAGCCTAAGGATAAATGGGCCCTGAGAAGGCCGGAAGATAACACGGGTGTAGCGACCAGACCTCAAACGGTCCAATCTCTGTGCTCAGGTGTCATCCCTGGATCAGTAGTGCTGACACCACACAGTACTTGAAGGATTTATAACAG
This sequence comes from Triticum urartu, assembly GCF_003073215.2. Classification (NCBI taxonomy): domain Eukaryota; kingdom Viridiplantae; phylum Streptophyta; class Magnoliopsida; order Poales; family Poaceae; genus Triticum; species Triticum urartu. The sequence goes on along the minus strand of NC_053024.1, from coordinate 195,190,319 downwards.
AGTAGCAATCACACACTTATTACATCGAGTGTCTCCAAAGAGAACTTATTACAATAAATATGGCTTAAGGCCATCTAATAACGATAACAGCGGAAGGCTTGGAAGATAAGTGAGTCCATCAACTCCAACGGCATCACTGAGTATAGAACCACGACCTAAAAGCACCTTAATAGTCATCTGAAAAGTCTGCAACATTAACGTTGCAGCCCGAAACGGGTCAGCACATGGAATATGCAGGCAAAGTAACACATAGAGAGTAATGGAATGAAATAGGCTATTCTATATGCATATTTGGCTGGTGGAAAGCTCTATGGTTACAGTTTTGCGTAAAGCCAATTTTTCCCTACTGTAAAGGAATAAATTTTATTTAACTATCATGGTAGTTGTTAAACATTGAGAATGGTTCACAGCATTCTCAATCCCAATTAAGCATCATCATTAAACAAAACCCAACAAAATTAATTTTAGAGTAACATGATGAGATTCACATGATAATCCAAGTACTAGATACTCCAGATGTCCATAACCGGGGACACAGCTAACCATGATTAGTTTATACACTCTGGAGAGGTTTGCGCACTTTTTCCCACAAGACTCGATCGCCTCCGTTTGATTTCTCGTACTACATGGTGTGTGAGAAATGGATGACCGAGACATAGTCTTTCAGAAGCGCTAGCACCTTACGATCGGGTAGACCGTTACACATACTTTCCCCTACATCTGCTAGTCTACCGCTGTAAGAGTTCGCACAACTTAATCAACGATGCTAGATACCATAGTAGCTTGTGGCTGCACACGGAAGTTTCTAGCATGAATAATCTCATGATCCCTTTGAGCCTGGGTGGCGGTCCATAAAAAATAGGCAATCGCTGGAATACCTAGGTGCCTCAATCCACCCAGATGTGTATTTAAGTTGCCACCTTAGATAAACCATTAATTTAACAATCTCACATCTGTCATGGATACACTCACCCAATCCACGTCTACTAGCATAGTATGGCAATATAAGCATAACGTAAAAGTAGCTCCCAAGGTTTGAATGCAGGGCAATAGGTTCCTACCTCAACTACTTCCCAAGCCCACAATTTAATTAGATCCTAATCATGCAATGTGTGAGGATTGATCTAATGCAATAAAAATTGGGTAATTGGAAGTATGATCAAAGTGTTACTTGCCTTGCTGATGATCCGCAAAACCTAGCGATTTGAAGTAGCAAGCGGAGCACTCCGGGTACTCTATCGCAAACAAACAAGCATACAATAAGTACTCAAATAATGCACAGGTAAAACTCGAATAAAAGATCTAACCAGAAAGTTCAACTTAAGAACTCCGGTTGGCAAAAAGAATCAAATCGAACGAAGCAACGAAAGACAAACGGCAAAAGAAACAGGCTTTGTTTACTATTCTGGATCTAGGGCAATTTTTATAGTGGCAAAAACTTGTTTGAGTTGGTTAAACGGAAAGAGGGTTTCGAGACAAAACTCTAGGCGCTTGAATCGCCTGATTCCGATAAACGAGCGAAAAGTTAGACTAAAACGAAAATCGGATCAGGAATCACGATCAGATAAATCGCGGATTTAATCCAGAAAAAGAAAAACGACGAACGTTCATAGAAAAGAACGGACGGACGAACGCTCGCTAATTAAATAAACCGGAAAAACCGATCTATTTAAAAAACAAAACTAAAAAACCAAACAAAACCAATGGAAAACCGATCAGTTTTCTAAAAAAACCGGCGGCGAAAAACTACCTCCGGCGACGGCGGATCCGGTGGTCCGCCGAGGCGGCGCGGCAGCGGTCCGGCGGCGGCGGCGAGGCGGCGAGGTGCGGGCGGCGCAGGCGGCGATGAGCGGCGCGGGCGGCGGGGCGGCGGGGCGGCGGGCGACGCGGCGGCGGCGGCCTAGGGTTAGGGTTTCGGGGGCGGAGCGCGGCTGGGCTGGCCTCGGGCCTCGGCGGCGCTATTTGAAGGCCCGGCCAGGCGGAGTCCTGGCCGGTTACGGCCCAAGGTCGGTTCGGACTTTTAGAAAAAATACGCTCAGAAAAAAAAACAAAAGGAATACTAAACGGACTCCAAAAATCCCGAAATAAATTTTCCCCGGCTTCTAAAATCAAGCCGCACAGGATGAACATTTATTTGGGGCCTAAATGCAATTTTGAAAAACGCACATTTTTCCCTAATTCAAATAAAATAGCAAATAAAAGCAAAATAAAATCTTGTTTGATTTTTTATTAAATCCTCAATATTTCTTTATTTTGGGAAAGTCATTTTATTCCCTCTCTCATATTTTTGTAATAGAAATAATTGAAGATAAAATAAATAAAATCAAATGATCCTATTTTCAAAATTTGAGAAAACTCAAATATGAAAATAACAAAATCCCCAACTCTCTCCAAGGGTCCTTGAGTTGCGTAGAATTTTCTAGGATCAACCAAAATGCAATAAAATATGATATGCAATGATGATCTAGTGTATAACATTCCAAATTGAAAATTTGGGATGTTACAAACCTACCCCCCTTAAGATGAATCTCGCCCTCGAGATTCGGGTTGGCTAGAAAATAGGTGAGGGTGGTCCTTCAGCAATTCTTCCTCTCGCTCCCAAGTGGCTTCATCCTCCGTGTGGTGGTTCCACTGAACTTTGCAAAACTTGATAACCTTGCCGCGGGTGACTCGACTGGCATACTCTAGAATCTTGACTGGTTTCTCCTCATAGGTCAAATCACTGTCCAACTGAATTGCTTCCAGTGGCACTGTATCACTCAGCGGTATATCAGCCATCTCTGCGTGGCACTTCTTCAACTGGGAAACGTGGAACACGTCGTGAACTCCTGACAATCCTTCGGGCAATTCCAACTTATAGGCTACTTCTCCCATACGCTCCAAAACTTTGTATGGGCCTACAAAACGTGGCGCTAACTTTCCCTTAACTCCAAAGCGCTTAACTCCTCGAAGTGGAGATACTCGAAGATAAACTCGGTCTCCGACTTCGTAAACTGTCTCCTTGCATTTAGAATCTACATAACTTTTCTGCCTGGATTGAGCTACCTTGAGCCTATCGCGAATCAATTTCACTTTCTGTTCAGACTCCTTTATCAGATCCGGTCCAAACAACTGGCGGTCTCCAACTTCATCCCAAGACAATGGGGTCCTGCACCTCCTTCCGTACAAGGCTTCAAAAGGGGTCATCTTCAAACTGGATTGATAACTGTTGTTGTAAGAGAACTCTGCATATGGAAAATTCTCGTCCCAACTAGATCCGTAATCTAGCGCACAAGCTCTCAGCATATCCTCCAAAATCTGATTGACTCTCTCGGTCTGTCCATCTGTCTGCGGGTGGAAAGCTGTACTAAAGTCCAGTCTAGTACCCAAAGTTTCATGCAACTGATTCCAGAACTTTGAGGTAAATTGGGTTCCTCTATCTGATACTATGCTCCTTGGAACTCCATGCAGACATACGATTCTGGTCATGTATATCTTTGCCAACTTTGCACTAGTATAGGTGGTTTTCATTGGAATGAAATGAACTACCTTTGTCAAACGATCGACTACAACCCATATCGAGTCATATCCTGAACGTGTTCTGGGCAATCCTGTAATAAAATCCATGCCTAACTTATCCCACTTCCATTCGGGTTCGGCAATGGTTGTAGCAATCCTGCTGGCTTCTGATGCTCTGCCTTTACTCTCTGACATACATCACAAACTGCTACATACTCCGCAATATCCTTCTTCATTCCGGTCCACCAGAAGGTGTCCTTCAAATCCAAATACATTTTGGTATTGCCTGGGTGAATCGAATATGGTGAATCATGGGCCTCTTGCAAAATTAACTTCCTGATCTCCGAATCATTTGGCACATAAACACGGTCTTCAAACCATAAGGTATCATGCTCATCCTCACGAAATCCTTTAGCTTTTCCTTTGCTCATTTTCTCCTTAATAGAGGCAATCTCCTTGCCAGTCTTTTGAGCTTCTCTGATCTTATCCATCAAAGTAGACTGAATCTCCAATGCTACTACATAGCCTCTCGGAACTATCTCCAAACATAGCTCACGAAGATTTTCGGCTAACTCCCTTGGTAAATCTCCCGTCATTAGTGTGTTGACCTGGCTTTTACGGCTCAACGCATCAGCTACTACGTTAGCCTTTCCAGGGTGATAATGCAATTTCATATCATAATCATTGATGAGATCCAACCATCTCCTTTGCCTGAGGTTCAATTCTTTCTGCGTGAAAATATACTTCAAACTCTTGTGATCCGTGTATACCTCACAATGGTTTCCAATGAGAAAGTGTCTCCAAGTTTTCAATGCATGCACTATGGCTGCTAACTCCAAATCATGCGTAGCATAATTCAACTCATGAGGTTTGAGCTGTCGTGAGGCATATGAAACAACTCTTCCTTCCTGCATAAGCACTGTCCAAGTCCTCGACATGAAGCGTCGCAATACACCTCATAATCCTTGGTCTGATTTGGCAAAATCAATACTGGTGAGGTAACCAAACATTTCTTTAACTCCTGGAAACTAGCCTCACATTCCTCACTCCATATGAACTCGGTATCCTTTTTCAACAACTCCGTCATAGGTTTCGCAATATTTGAGAAATTCTCAATGAATCTCCGGTAGTATCCTGCAAGTCCAAGAAAACTCCGGATCTCTCCAACTGTTGTTGGGGCTTCCCAATTTGTCACGGTATCAACCTTAGTGGGATATACTACTATACCTTCTCCGGATATAACGTGTCCGAGAAATCCAACTTCTTTCAACCAAAACTCACATTTGCTAAACTTGGCATATAACTGATGTTATCTGAGCTTACCAAGTACCAAACGCAAATGCTCCTTATGCTCCTCTTCATTCTTCGAGTAAACAAGGATATCATCAATGAACACTACGACGAACTTATCCAAAAACTCCATAAACACTTTGTTCATCATGTTCATAAAATATGCAGTGACTAACGGTATACTCGTACAGCCCATACCTGGTGGTAAAAGCCGTCTTAGGTATATCATGTTCTTGAATCTTCAACTGGTGGTATCCTGATCGCAGATCGATCTTGGAAAATACCTTAGCTCCTTGCAATTGATCAAACAGATCATTGATCATCGGTAGTGGGTATTTGTTCTTGATGGTTACTTCATTTAATCCTTGATAATCAACAACCATCCTTAACGATCCATCCTTCTTCTCCACTAGAAGTACTGGCGATCCCCAAGGCAAAGAACTTGGGCGAATATATCCTTTATCCAGTAACTCCTTAATCTGCTTCTTAATCTCCACCAAATCCTTTGCGGGCATCCTATATGGTCTCTCTGATATTGGCCCTGTGCCTGGAAAAAGCTCAATCAAAAACTCAATATCTCTATCCGGTGGCATGCCTGGCAACTCTTCTAGAAATACATCAGGGAAATCCTTCACTATTGGTACTTCCTCCTGCACAACTCCTGTTAGACAATTTACTTGAGTCCTCTTCGGCACATGTCGGGATACATACTTGATCCTTCTCCCTTCTGGGGTGGTAAGCAAGATCGACTTACTAGCGCAATCGATGTTTCCTCCATACATCGATAGCCAATCCATCCCCAGAATTACATCCAATCCTTGTGATTCGAAAATGATTAAATCCAAGGGAAACACATGCCTACCTATACTCAATGGCACTTGAAAACATCCTTGGCTAGCCATATATTCCGCTCTTGGTGAGCTTACTAACATAGGTGTTCTAAGAACTTTGGTGGGCAGATTATACTTATCCACAAATCCCCTTGATATGTATGAATGCGATGCACCAGTATCGAAAAGAATGAGTGCAGTAAATGACTTAACCAAAAACTTACCGATTACTGCATCCAGTTGCTCTTCAACCTCCTCCACGTTAACGTGGTTCACCTGTCCCCTGTTGAAAGGGTTCGGCTTCTTCCCAGAGCTTCCATTGCCATTTCCATTCTAGGATTCAGGACATTCATTGGCATAATGACCGGTCTTCTGGCACTTAAAACAAGTGACTTGGCTCAGGTCTCTCTTGGCTGGGGTCGATGGGTTGGTGCGGTTCTGGCCGTTGCTTCCTCCATTCCCATTACCATTCTTGGTGCCATTGTGATTGTGCGAGCTACCTCTGTTGGGGAACGTAGTAATTTCAAAATTTTCCTACGCACACGCAAGATCATGGTGATGCATAGCAACGAGAGGGGAGAGTGTGATCTACGTACCCTTGTAGACCGACAGCGGAAGCGTTAGCACAACGCGGTTGATGTAGTCGTACGTCTTCATGACCCGACCGATCAAGCACCGAAACTACGGCACCTCCGAGTTCTAGCACACGTTCAGCTCGATGATGATCCCCGGACTCTGATCCAGCAAAGTGTCAGGGAAGAGTTCCGTCAGCACGACGGCGTGGTGACGATCTTGATGTACTACCATCGCAGGGCTTCGCCCAAGCACCGCTACAATATTATCGAGGATTATGGTGGAAGGGGGCACCGCACACGGCTAAGAATATGATCATGTGGATCAACTTGTGTGTCTAGGGGTGCCCCCTTCCCCGTATATAAAGGATCAAGGGGGGTGCGGCCGGCCAGGAGGAGTCCTACTCCCACCGGGAGTAGGATTCCCCCCTTTCCTAGATGGAATAGGATTCGGGAAGGGGGAAAGAGGAGAGAGAGAAGGAAGGGGGGCGCCGCCCCCCTCTCCTTGTCCTATTCGGACTAGGGGGAGGGGCGCGCGGCCTAGCCCTGGCCACCTCTCCTCTCTTCCACTAAAGCCCACTAAGGCCCATATACCTCCCGGGGGGTTCCGGTAACCTCCCGGTACTCCGGTAAAATCCCGATTTCACCTGGAACACTTCCGATATCCAAATATAGGCTTCCAATATATCAATCTTTATGTTTCGACCATTTCGAGACTCCTCGTCATGTCCGTGATCACATCCGGGACTCCGAACAAACTTCGGTACATCAAAAAGCATAAACTCATAATATAACTGTCATCGAAACCTTAAGCGTGCGGACCCTACGGGTTCGAGAACAATGTAGACATGACCGAGACACGTCTCCAGTCAATAACCAATAGCGGAACCTGGATGCTCATATTGGCTCCTACATATTCTACGAAGATCTTTATCGGTCAGACCACATAACAACATACTTTGTTCCCTTTGTCATCGGTATGTTACTT